>NW_023458562.1:47986939-47989160 GCF_013731165.1 Rhagoletis pomonella | reverse complement strand
TTTCAAAAAAGTGTTAGTTGGGTCCTTTGTGAATTAAGGTAACGATATAAACCAAAATCTCAAACACATGTAAATAAAAAAAAGGTTAAAATACACATTTACATAAAAATCACAATTATAAAATAAAGTAAATATTAAAAACAATCGCAGTTTTCCGACTTTATTCAAAAATAAATAAAACTTAACTAAGTAGCTTCCACTTACTCAAAGGATCTTCTGCAGGATCCTTAATTTGCGGCTTCTCCGGTTTTATTATAGTAGTTTGGGAGCGTTCAATTGTCCGCTTTGGTGGTGCCGCTACAACTGAGGCAGTACTTTTGCTGCTACCTGGTGCACTGCTAGTGCTTGCGGTTGTTGAAGTAGGGGCCGAAATTTGTTTACGCGACGTGGAGGCAGTCGTAGGTGTCGGTGTGCGCTTGGATGAGTTTTGGGCACCACTTGTTACTTTTGCACTTGATTTGTGGCCACTTGTACTGGTAGGTGGCGCACGATTTGTCGTACTATCATTCTTTAAAAATAGTAATTTAAATTTTAGCATAAAAACAACATATGTACATATGAATTTATTACACTGATGGCCCGATAATTATAAACGATTTTCTTTTTCATGTTTTTATTTATTATCTTAAATTTATTTAAGGAAAATATAGTGCTTGCTACAACAAAAATCATTTAACTTAAAGCTTTAAACTTTGTACAAGATTTATATTAATTCGACGAAGTTCCAAAAATTGACATCAAAATTTCAAACTTCTGAAATTGAATGGGCAGTAAAACTTCATACCCAAATTATTTCTAAAATTCCAATTAAAAAGTTTGAGATTTCGATGTTCATATCTCGAACTTCGTCGAATTATTATAAATCTTATACAAAGCTTAAAGTTTTGAGTTATTTGATTTGTTGTTGTACATGTACTATATTTTCCTAAAAAAATATTATAAAACTTAAACATAGTTTAAAGCTTTGAGTTATTTGATTTGTTGTTGTACATGCACTACATTTTCCAAAAAAAAATAAATTAACAATAATAAATACAAACAGATGGTCAAAACTTGAAAAAGAAAGTCGTTTCCGCCAGCGTATGTATTTACATATAAAACTTACGGAATTTTCATTTGTCTGTTTTGATGGTGTTGGCGCCGAGCTTTGTTGCACTGTTGGCCTTACCGTGGCTACAGACTTGGTTTTGGAATTGCGTTCAGTTGCTTCTGATTTGTTTGACATTTTATTATTATCGCCAGAGGCAGGCGTTGGGGTGCCTGTGCTTTTTATATTGGCGGTAGTTGTTGTTGGAGCTAAACACAATAATAACGAAAATATAAATGAACATACGATTAATCCAGGAACTATGTAAATTTTTGGCGAAAATACCTTTTTGTGTGATTTTACTGGGTTGGGTGATTTTTGTATTACTCGGCTTCGGTATTGGTTTATTAGCTGCTTTCGAACCATCTGCATTAAGCGGTTCACCTAGAATTGGTCATAAAAACGAGCATATTTATTTTCGGTACATGGCGAGTCCGAACTTATAAAAAAAAAGATTATATCTACCTAAATCTTTCACAAGTAAATCGATCGAATCCATTGATATGCGAGACATTTGAGAAATACGTTCACCGCGCTGGCTCAACTTCGCGGGCACTAATGAAAAATTTCGTTAACTTCCCATTGTCGCAAACATGATAATGATAAATAAATAAAAAATAGAAAGAAAGTCCTACCTTTCTTTTGCATAATGGACTCGTCGTCAGAGTGATCATCAAATAAACTTTCAAATATATCTTGGTCTATAGAAGAAGAATCCTCATCTTCTGCCATGCTTGCAACGTTGCTAGTTGCGCGGCTTTTCGTAGCGGCGGAGTGAGAACTCATTGCTGGGAAAGCAGACCCATTATTTTTTTTTTTTTTATGATGCATACACACATATGTATATACATATATTAGTGGTATTCAATAATGCTTTCTTTCGACTTAACATTAAGACATTTTCACTTACTTGGTAGAATTAAGTCTTCGTACTCCTCCAGGTATTCAATTTCGTCCATTTTTATGCTCAGGACACAGTACCAGGAATTTCGCTTGTGATTTTGATTTCTCCCTTACGCCATTATTGCCTGCATTTGTCCTGCACTACAAGAAAACGTAAAAAATTTTGCTGCTTCAACGACTGTACTCAGGCACTATTTAAAGATTCTTACGCTTTATTTTTATTGTCCAGTT
>NW_023458562.1:47972934-47986929 GCF_013731165.1 Rhagoletis pomonella | reverse complement strand
TATTATTGAATTCACATGTAACCTGGCAACCTGCAGCTAAACATCATTGTGAACGTCTTTCTGGAACCATTTTTATTGTGACTTTTATATATACAGCAAGCGGGCATTTTCATTTCATTCAGCGGCAAATTTTGTGAAAATTACCGAAAACCCCGAAAAATTGTTTTTTTTTCCGTGGAATTTGTTGAAATTTAGTGAGTAAACAATTTCGAAGGATTGGAATGGTAAGTATAAAGTTTTAAAATATCTAAGGCTCATCCGGGCTACTCGGATATTCGATGCAGATGTTGGTCGTATTTTTTCCTACCAACGCTTTTTGTTGCTCCCGCGTATAATGATGTACTGATAATCATTCCTACGCAAGATTTTTGATATGATAGCAAATGAGTTGTAATTCTTCGAAGTTTAAGCACAAAAGTTATGGTTCGAAATCTTAACATAACCTCACTTAATAACGCACACATCCAAAAGTTCCTGTCTAGAAGATCGAAAAAAGTTAGCTGAATGTACATTTATTTTTGAAATGCTAATTGCAGAGTCCACGTTCACGTAGCCGCAGTGCTTCCCCACGTCGAAGCTATACCAAGTCACCAGTGCGGCGCACCAATGGACGCCGGTAAGTGCTATTTTCACTTTCCAATTTAAGGGTTCATTGATATAGTAATATTTACTGTATTCTCTGTAGTCGACATTCTAGAGAGAAAAATTACAAATCTCGTAGCCGTTCAGTTTCACGACACCCGCCTTCTCCACCGCCGCTGCCGGCAGGACGAGGCGGACGGTACTCGGACGCCAGTAAAAGTTCTACGTAAGTTACGAAAAAAAGCTATTATTTCAGTACCCCAATTGTATTTAATGAAGTGTGGGAGCTTATTTTCAGCTTGTAAATGTATAACTTAACGCGTTAGCCGTTGTCATGGTAACACATTCTATTTTTGTACATATGGCCAAGTTCCTAGTTTCACAAAGTATTTTAAGTAAGGCTTTAGGTACGAATTATTTGAAGTGCATGAAAACCCAATTATTTTTAAGTATATAGATTAACTAATAGGGTTTTACGCCTAATTATATGCATGTAGGTACTAGCTTCAGTCGGCATGGTCTGAGCGGCAATTTTTCGATAACGGGTTGTCCAATAATTTTAAGCCATGCATTTACAAAGTAAGCTTTCGATAACGTGGTGGTTATTTCTTCTGTTTCAGAATAGTGAAGTTGTAGCGAAAATCCGTAAGAACTCAAATAATGAGAAGCGTAATTACAAAGTAAGATTCCAAAATTTTCAATCAGGACTGAATCGAAAATGAAAATTCCACACTTCAAACGTTCTATTAATGAGTTAAAAGAATTTTCTTTGAAGCAGAAGCGCAAGTTCGATAGCCAAGCCTTTGCAGCGCAATATGGACAGAACAACCGAACACAGCTTTCAATCTGAATATAGAACACATTTCAAAATAATCCAGTCATTCGCAGAAACGCAAGTTTAGCAATTGAGTCGAACTTCTGAATCGAACTCGATTTTGAAACTGTCAAGTCTGTTTCAAATACGAACTCCAAGCACACTCCAAAACCAAAAGATTTAGAATGAACTCATAAAATCAAGTTGAGCGCGCAAAATTAAATGAACAAGAAGAATACAGAAATCAATACGAATAATTCTTTCAAAAATTATTTATATTATCCTGATTTGCAAAATTTCAATACTTGAATTTTACCTCTTTTTGCATGTTAAAAGGTCACTCTCCCCACGACATGGCCGCCGCTATTCCCGTTCACGTACACGCAGCCCTTACGATAAGCGCCGTGGAAATAGGGTATTTCAAATATGTATATGTATATGTATATTATTAATAAATTTTCATCAGCAGGAAAAGCCTGTACAGAATCGCTGCATAGGGGTATTTGGTTTGAGTGTGTACACAACCCAACAGAAAATTCGCGAAATATTTTCCAGATTTGGTCCAATCGAAAGAATACAAGTCGTTATTGATGCACAAGTGAGTATATATAAAAGCACGTAAAGTAGCCATTGAACATGATATGTGTTACCAAATCGTGAGCATTTTGTTAATTATATGAGTAATGGCTAGACAAATGCAATAAAGTTGGAGATTATGAGTGGTGGGCCAAAGATTCGTGCCCACAAACACTAAAGGCTCTCCAATACAATTATCAGCAAAATGCAAACTAGTTTTGTTACACATTTAAAATAATTCCGTTAACGCTTACATCTACCTTCACAGACCGGCAGATCTCGAGGATTTTGTTTTATTTACTATGAAAATGAAAACGATGCTAAAGCAGCTAAAGAAGCATGTTCAGGTATGGAACTTGATGATCGTCGTATACGTGTCGATTACTCAACAACACAAAGACCACACACACCTACACCGGGCGTTTACATGGGACGAAATTCACGGTATGTATTACAATTACTAATAGGGTTTGTCCAATTGATACATTTTTCGTTATGTATTTGCATAGGCGTGAGCGTGAAAATCATGATCGTTATCGTGACGACCATCGCTCCCGCCGTCGGTCGGTTTCACCTCATAAGAGTCGAAACAGTTACCGCAGCGATCGCAGACGTCGATATGACCGTAGCCGAAGTCGTTCCTATTCACCGCGTACGTAAATTTAATGTTAATATTATTCAGCAACAATTTCATTTAAAACGCTTCATTTGCTTGTTTCTCTATTTTAGGTCGTACACGCTATTAAAAATGTGCTGACGGAACAAAATAAAACTGATAACATTATTCGCAGAAGAAGAAAAAACACCCACTTTAGTAATATATATTTGTAGTAGTTGTGTCGCCAAGTTATAGTTGCCTACATTTTTGAATGGATATAATGTAAAAATAGGCAAAGAAAAAATCACAAGTTTTCACTATACTGCATAATACAACAAAAGCAAAACTACACAAAATGCATAATCAGCTTACGATTAAATTATATTAGAATTGCGGGCGAACTGGCATCGAATATTTCCATATCTCCGCATCGTTAATTTTTCATTCAACATTTTCTCTCAAGACGCATTACAAAACATACCGTATGCGTCTTACCCGTCAAATGCTATGTATGTACATGAAATAAAATGTACGTTTAAAATTGTCGCATTCAAAAAGTGTTCAACAACACGAATGAATTATATCGCCTAAATTTTGGCTTCAGTTTAATTTCTTTACTATTACGGCTTATTTACATCGTTCTATTATCTTTTGATTATCATAGTTTTTAACAATTAACATATTTCATTTGATGATTTACAAGCACTACCGTCTCTCACTTTATGTTTAGTAGTATATAGAGTAGTAGCATTGCAGTTTTCTAATTCAACAACTGGAAACCGCAAGCCAGCTAAATGTTTTGATGTAATCACGCTTGCATTGCCTAATTCATATTACTATTCTTAAATGTATGTATGTATGCTCACTAGACATAATATAAAATATATAATTGTGGGGGAGACGTTTCGCGCCTATTTTTATATATGTATTATATAAAAATTGCGAGACTTGCAACTTTTGTTTATTTGTACTTTAATTAGTTTTAATGTTTACTAATACGTTTTGAATAAAAGAAGACACAAACGGGTACAATTTTTTGTATATATGTATATCGCTAGCTTAGAGTGAAAATATACTATCTACATTTTTACAAACTTTACAGGAGAGGAAAACAACTATTCGCATCCATTTTTTCCAAGTATGTTGTAATCAACATTTTGCGGGTAAAACAAAATCTGAAGTATTCGATCTTTATTAAAATATTTCAGTCTTAAATTGGCCTTGTCGGATTTTCGGTGCCTTTTTTGGACCTCATATATGCATTGACAATAAGCAAAAAAATAAAACAAGTACCTTAATCCATTTCGAACCGATGCATTTTTAGTTTATCTTGTTTTCTATATCAAAATATGAGTTTTCATAAGGCGTCGACTAAGAAACTTTTCACTCTAAACTGGCGATACGTATTTAAATGTATGTTACAACTAAAAGCATAGTAATTGCAGTAGATCAATGATTGGGTAAGTTGGAATAATTTTGCCAACAGTGAAAGTGTGTATTTCCCCGGGTAAAAGTTACAGGCTTTCAATTTCCTCAAAGAAAAATCATACTGCTTGTAAAATTTCAGCAACAATTGGTTATATTTAAATGCATTTGTAAAAACCCTTGCCCAACTTTTAATTAGTGCTATTGTGTTGTGTTTGTCGTGACGTCTTGTACGCTATTTCCAAAGTACTTTGTATAACTTGCATATCGCTTTCTATGCTGCGCGCCCAATTCTCTACGTCGCCTAGCTCCTATTTCATCGGCCAAAATATAAAAGGGGTTGTTTAAGTTTAAATACCATTATTCAATTGGCAACAGAATACGTACCTTTAACGCGCTGCTAAAATTATCGATAAGTTGCAACCATTGCTGCGTCTGTTTGGCGAAATTGGTGGCGCCCACATGCAGCTGCTTCGCTTCGGCATCCAAGCGCTTCTGATTCAAATATGCTTGTGCCACACTAGGAAAATCGTATGGAAAATATTAAAAATATAAAATTTTTTAAATTCAACACATACCCAACATTCAAGTGGTCCACTATAGCCTGTGTGAGCTCATTTGATGATTCTATAACATCTTTGCGCCGTAATTCTGGAGGATTAATCGGAAAATAAAAATATGTATGTACTTTTACAAAATGACCCCTATTTATTTACCTTGCTCCTGTTTTCGTTTGGCCTGTTTTACTTGGTATTCTTTTACCATAGAAGTCAACATTTTGCAAATATTTCTCTACACTTTGTTTACTACCGAAAATGCTCGTTCACAATAGGTGGAGGCAATAAAAATTGGACGAACCAATGTACGTGCCAGGGTAGCCATCTCCTTTTGATAATTCCCCGATTTCGACAATAAATGTTGTCCGAAATTTCGTTGTTGTTGTAGCGAAATTTCGTAAAATTCACCGCCTATAGATATCTCCTTATTTTATTTATTGTTGGCCTTTCAGTTTATTTTATTTTTAAATGTAAATGTAAAGTTAATTAACAAATAAGGAATAAAAAATTTTCATATAATATTTACATACATACAGTGGTGTAAAAAACTTTTGTAGACCCAAATTTTGACCAGTTTTCACAATTATTGTTTTTTTGTTATTTAATTTGAGGAATTTTTTTTAATATGGTTCATTATTTAACAAAACCCATATTAATCTATGTTCGAAACTTTAAGTGATATTAAAAAAAAATTAACAAACCTTCGTTAAAATGTCGAGCTTAAATAGATTTTCTCAAATCTAGTATAATAATGGTAGGATAAAAAGCAAGTTTCAAGTGGCTAAAAATTTTCGTTTTAGAATTTTTTTGCCGAGGGTTTGGCGGTTTTCTTCCATATAAAAATAAATTGTTTATTCGTTATATGAAAGCAAATGTACTTTTCGTTGCATGTGCATCATTTTGTATAAATACAAGTGAGATATCTCAGCAATAGACGTCATCCTGGGCCACAGCTGCGATCATCTGTTTTTTAGAGTTGCTTATTTTGGTCAAAACTGTGCCTTTTTGACCTGAGTTGCATTAAATAGTTTTATAAAACTTAGTACTATTTGTTGTTCAAATGGTAACATATATGCCCAAAAACTTGGAAAATATTAGATGATTGTTTTTTAAAAATGCTATTTGTAAAATTTCCTTTTGATTTCGACTTTAGAAATATTCATATTATAAAAGTTTTTCACATATGTTATAAGATTTTAAAGTTTTTAAAAAGTACAGTAGAATGTAACAATGTGCTTGAATTTGTTTGCATCTTCGTCAGCTTATTCGTTTGCAGACTGGAAAAATTGCGGACGGCAATCAAAATACTGATTCAAAATATACATCTTTCACTGGACACACAAATTGGGTGTGCGAAGCAAAATTCAGCCCTAATGGCCAGTTAATTGCATCGTGCGGCGACAAGTTAAGAATTTGCGATACATCTTCAGGCGAATGTGTGCGAACGTTCACCCGGGAAGAGGTATGGGACGACAGCTGGCATGGCATGCAGACGGTAATCTGACGATAATAATCATGACGATAATGCTTCATTAGATGCCAGGCCAATAACCTAATTCATCAAACAAACATTCGTTTGCGGATGCGGAAAACATCGTCCCAATTGTACGTTTGTCTCCAATTTCTTTTATTCATAATTGAATAAATTAAATTTAGTTTATTTCTACTTTCCGAAAATTTCCAATGGTGCCGATTGCTGCAAGAATTATTTAGCGATTTGGAGCATAATCAACACAATATATGCACATAAATATGTATTATTTCACAGATCTCAAGGTCAGCCTGGAAATACGTCACCAAAACTATATAATATTTAAGTAGGAATTATTTTTACTTATAACGTAAAAGCGCTATCTGACCCAATCTGATAAGTATATTTCCCCTAAATTTAACCCATTTTATTTACTTTGTCTCTCGTGAAAATATATATTTTATTTAAAATTTTCAGATATGTACATATATTTTAAATTTTTGCTTTAATTTTTGTCTCCTTTTAATATTTAATTAGATACGTTAAGATTAAAATAAGCTTAAAACGAAACAGCACAGCAACCCTTTTCTGTTCATCTTGATCACACAAAACCCTCTTTTGTTAAAATTCGGCGCTGCACAAAATCCTGGCTTTTATATTTTCCAACAAAATACCACTTCGCAACCCTGGATTTTCATGATATACAGCAAAAGTATGAAAGTCGTTAGAACTTGGAAATATAGCGGTGGCTGAAACAAAAAGTGTTAAACCATGTTACAGTTTTGCTCGTCACTGTATATAAATTGTTGACTTCATACAAGGCGAATTAATATAAGGTGATAGCAGGAGTACAAAAACAAAAATTTACATGTATTTTGTTTTTGCTTTGGCGGCATAAACAGTCAAAATCTGTAAGAGTGTTTGTAGAAATTCAAACAAAATTTTTCAGTTCGATATCAGAAGCCGTGCTGCGAAACACATACACAAAATCAGCTGAGCTAGTAACACCACCTTATATAAATTCGCCTTGACTTCATATAGCGAAATAATTTTATGATGGAAAAAATGGCGTAAAGTTGCCAACCGTTGAGCTGTGCGTTTCTGAAAAAAACACTCAACAGTTTAGCAACAGCTACGTCTTAGAAACGCGCCCAATAATGATTATGTACTCGTATCAACAATTAGATACAATAGAAGTTAGAGTCAACTCTGAATTCACGTTTGATGTATACGAATATATTATTTGGTCCCACTTCCAGATTTGCTATTTGCTTTGCATATTGTGGGTATGACAATGACCCGACTGCCATTCACAGCCTTACATCGAAAATCGAAAAGGCTCTGGAGTCTAAGAACATAGCCCTTTGTGCCTTCATTGACATTTCAGGGGCTTTTGACATCACGTCATACAGGGCAGTAAGAGATGCCCTGATATGCAAGGGAGTGAGCCCCATCATAATAAATTGGGTGCTTTCTATGCTAAAAACAAGGAAGATCAGGATGGAGCTGGGAGGCACGGAAGAATCTATTACAGCCACAAGAGGTTGCCCTCAAGGGGGTGTACTCTCTCCTCTTCTGTGGACTATGGTTATAGACGGACTCCTCTTCCTACTGAACCACCATGGCTTTGAAACGCAAGGCTATGCAGACGATCTGGTAATTTGTGTAACAGGGCTGCATGGCGAAACGATCTCCAACCGCATGCAACAAACCCTGCGCATTACGCAAAGATGGTGTGACACCGAAGGATTATCCATTAATCCTACTAAATCTACTCTGGTTCCGTTTACCCGGAGGAAAAAGTTATCCATGACAGAATTTACTCTGGGCGGCACTAGAATAGAGCTCTCAAATGAAGCAAAATACCTGGGGGTGTGGCTGGATAAGACACTCACCTGGAATTTACATTTGGATGCAACCGTAAACAAGGCAATAAGAGCCTTCTTCGCATGCACGCGACTTTACGGGAAGACATGGGGACTCTCCCCCAAAATGACTTACTGGTTATTCAACACAGTTGTGAAGCCGGTAGTCACCTATGCATCCTTGGCATGGTGGACAAAAGCGACACAAAGAACTGCTAGCGCAAAACTTAGCAAACTGCACCGAATGGTGTGCATTGGTATAACAGGGGCTATGCGGACCTGTCCTGCTGATGCACTTAGTGCTCTTGTAGGCATCCGAGAACTGCATGGATACACTCAAATTACATTTTAAGTCACTCGCTTTCTTTGCACATCCGCACACACTCGCACTCATTTATTTCCAAACATAACGTGTGATAGCATTGAAAAAACATTGTCGGTTGAGTGAGTAATTCACACCATGATAAAAATATAGTAAGGTAGAACCGCTGAGAGTCTTTTTTTAAATTCTTGACGTTTCCAAACAATTTAATTTTTAAATTCACTCACAAACTCACACACACATTTTAATTTTCAATCTCAAGCAATAACAATTTCGAACAGTTTCAATTTTTTATTTTCATTTTCATATAATTTTAAAATGTTGGCAAACTTCAAAAAAAATCATGGCCGACAAATTGAGAAAACGGTTCTACCTTGCTATGTTTTTATCATGATTCACACTATCAAGTGCTCGATTCAAATAACAAGTGCTTGATTTGAAAACCAAGTGCATGGCATAACTGCTGTAATGAAAGCATCAAAGAAAAAACATTTGTAAAGACAATTTTTGTTAATTTTATTGGTTTCCTAACTGCATATTATAATGCAAAAATATCAACTGATTAAGGGCATCATCATTTGACAAAAGGTGGCATCTTTTGTCAGAAATAACATTTCCAGCAGAACAAAAAACTCTTTCTGACGATGCGCTAGTTGAAGGAGTGGCTGTTACTCTACGACTGAGTTTATGCAGCAGCGGCATTTCGCATTTGTGTACCTCCCACCAATTAATTATATCGAAGTCCGTATGAAAAAATACCCCAATATTTTCATATCGCCGCAGCTCTGCAGTAGCTTTATCACTTCTGCTCACAAAGGTAGGTTGTTTAAGAAGACCTGAAAACAGCTCAAAGTTGTCTGAAGGTAACAAAGGTGTATCCGCAATTTGTGGTTCCGTTGTACTGTCAGAATTCTCAGTTAACATTCTGATAATTTGTAAACATTTCTCTTTTGTGTACCTTTGCTCAGATTCAGTAAAGTTCTTGAGCTCTTTTGCTGGCGGGTATAAAAAGAAGCACAATTTTTTGTAAATCTGTTAGTTTTCAACAGCAACTGTTTTTAAATAATAAAGAAAACTTATTTTTCAAGTCCCTTATAATGCCGATGTCTTCTGAGGTAACATTGCATTTCTTTTGTAGACTAGTTATATAAATGTACGTCAGGTGCATAACTAAATAATTTAGTAAAACTAAAATATTTAAAAAAATACTTCATCAATATCTTTTTTTTTCAAAATTGTCGTATTCTCTACTAATTGTTTGAAGTCAATGAGTGTCATTCGATTGCTCGACTTGCTTTTCATAACAGCATTTTTCACTCGCTTGACTTGATTTGGAAAGAGTATATCAATGCCATATTTGAAATCAAATGAGTACACTGCAGCTAAACATTTATTTCAAAACTAACTATGAATCTCACTGTATGTACGGTGTTTCTCACTAACCTTATAGAGTTCACAGCAATGAGTTCATACTGTTTAGATGGAAGTGAGTAAACTCATGCTGTTATCTGGTAGGCATACCGCCCTTCCCAATTCTAATAGAGAGGGAGGCCAGTCTCTCGGCACTGAGAATCCTAAATACTTCCGAGTTAAAAACCGGAAACATGACAGGTCATATGATGGTCCTTATGAAATTCACAAATGACCCCATAATGCATATGAGGGACTCAGTAGCTCCGATACTAGTAATTTCTAGGAATTTCAAGGTATCTATTGCGGACCGAGCATCCTAGAGCACAGGAAACCCCTACACCAAACCCGGAGCTGAAGTTTGGTACACTGACGGATCAAATCTTGAAGATGGAAAAACTGGAGCTGGTATATTTGGGTCGAATTTTAAAAGATCGATACCAATGGGCAGCTACCCCACCATTTTCCAAGCAGAGATTCATGCGATCGATATCTGTGGCAGAGAATGCCTCAGAAGAGGAACACCATCTAAAAACATCTGCATTATGTCGGACAGTCAGGCTGCCTTGCTAGGACTGGGCTGGGTGCCGGGGCACGAGGGCCATGACGGCAATGAACAGGCGGACCGCCTAGCAAAACACGGAGCTACCACACTATTCGATGGCCCGGAACCCTTTTGCGGGCTCACCAAAGCCCACTTAAGGGAGGTCATAAACAAGTGGGTCGACAAAAAATTCGATAGGCACTGGAATGAGTGTCCGGGGCAAAGACAAGCTAAGCGGTTCATCTGTCCATCACAAGAAGCTTCAAAAAAGCTCATAAATCTAGGCAGGGAGGACCTTCGACCTATCACTGGGGACTTCACGGGGCATTGTTCCCTGCGTTATCACCTCAGTAAAATGAATCTTTCTGTCTGTCGCTTCTGTGAGATTGACGAAGAAACGCCAGAACACATGTGAATGTGTTGCTCTCGCTAGACGCAGACTCGCTCACCTAGGTGGTACAATACTTCATCCATTCGAAAAATGGAACAAAAAGTCCACCGAAGTGCTAGCTTATATTAAAAGCCTTCACGTATAGGGTAAAGGGTCACGCACAATAGACCACCCTAGAGGTCGCAGTGCTCAAGGCTCATAATAATAATAATAATGACCTGCAAATATTACCTTTTTTGAATTTGAACCACCATTAAATAAATTTTAAATCTAAGTATATATTATTTTAATTATATTTCTTGATTATTTTGTTTAAACAAATATAACATATGACTAAACATTTTTTTAATTCGAATAAATCTCTTAATATTAAAAAATGCACTAACAAGTGATTATTATTTGTCTGGAGTTCATACAATTAATACAATACATATACGCTCATATAAACAATTTTTGTTTAAATTAATTGCATACAAGTTGCGTAATTTATTTACTAACAAATCAATAAAATAAAATAAAACCAAATAGGAAATAGAAAAAAAACAATAAAATAATAAAAAGATTAGTACGCAACAAAACGAGAAAATGTATAAAAGTAGTACAGGTAATAATATGCATATACATACATAAAAAACCAAAAATTGAATATATCGCACACCATCTTCACAAGAGGCCAAACTCAAAAAAAAATTAGATAGATTTTTTTTTTGTATAAATCAATTCGTAGGATGTGTCTCCAATTAATGCAAATAATTTTTGTTCATGATTATATTCTCTTACTAGAAAAGCAGTTATGTGTCCTGATCTGGTTTTTGAGTTGTGCCTCTTTTGAAGAGGGTGTGCGATATGTAGTAAAATAAAGCTAAATCTAAACAGAAATAGGAATAAGTGCAGCAAAACAAAACAAATTACCTATAATGAAATAATAATAATCAAAACAAAAAGTATAAGAAAATTATGCACGATAAAATGCATTATAAAAATTAAGTAAAACAGATTAACAGCCAATTTCACGAAAGCAATTTAAGTGAAAAATTATTTGACTTTATTAAATTTTATATGGAAATTGGCAGATAATAAAAAATCATTTTCCATTTAAACTGCTGGTAAAACCGGATGTAAAAAATTGCTCAGAAGAATACAAATACAAAATCAAATAGTGTGAAATAAAACAAGTAATTTTTAAGCAAAAGATTATCGTTGATTTCTTCATGATCCAATGGTCGGATCTAAACCAAAGTAGTATGGGACCATAACGGTAACATAAATACAAACAAAAAAAATACTCAGACGAACTGATAATCTCCTTTTTTGAAGTCGGTTAATATTATACATAAATTGAAACTAAATAACAGGGAAATTCTGGCAACTGTCTTTCAGCTCACCACAGTCTTTTCGAAAGACTATCTGAAAGATCTGCTAACGAGGGGCTTAGCGGTTTTCTGTTTTTCCTTTAGCAGTAAATTTCCTACAAATTAAATTTAAAAAATTCTTTTTAAAGGAATAAAAATTAAAACTATAAAAAAAATTAATTGAAAATTAAAACAAATAAAACTAAAAACGAAAAACATCTAAAATAAATTCATGTAAAGTAAATAAAATTAAAGAAATATATATTTTTCTCTTTGAAATAATGCAATTTAAAAAAAATAAAAAATTTTAACTAAAGAAAATAAAAAATTTTATTGAAAAAATTAAATTGTCTAAAAATTAAAAAATATTCTTGTATTTTTCTTTTCAGTATAATATAATCTAATAATTAAAAGAAAATTTAAATAAAATATGTTCTAAAAATTAAATTATTTCAAAACGAAAGGAAAATTTAATTAAAAAGTGTAAAACTGAACTAAAACCAACCTAAACAATTTTTATTAAAAAAAGTTAAGATTTCCTAAAAGCTTAACAAAAGAGTATATAAACTTTTCTTTTCACAACATTATTCATTTGAAAAAAAACGGCCTTAAGCTCAATAAAATAGTTGAATATAATTGTTAAAAGGCCATAAACATCAAAAAAAATTGTCTCAAAACAATAAAACCTTAATATTAAATTTAAACAAAAAAAAATATGAAAAAAGAAGAATAAAATTAAAGTTTCTAATAATTAAATGAGATTAAAGGTTAAAAAGATTTAAGACAATAAAATCAAAAAATTAAATAAAAAAAGGAAAAATACATAAAAATAAGGAAATAAAATAATTTTCTAAAGACTAAAAAATATTCATATATTTTTCTTTTTAAAACAGCTATATATTTTAATTAAAAGAAGATTAAATTTAAAAAAAGAAATAAAATTTAATTGAAACAGAAAAAAATTCATCTGCCCGGGGACTCGACCTCGGAGCTCTCGAATGGCACGCCAATGCATTTTTCACTCGGCCATTCCGGAAGTTGGAGGAGCGCGAGCAAAATATGAAATTGCTTTCTGTAAAAAGCTTTTCACCATGAAAGTTGGCAAGGGAGCTTTTTTTGGAAGACTTTTGTGCCAGAATAAAGAGAATATTTCAAACTATCTTGCCTACTGTCCTTAAATCGTCTTACAAGAGACCTTCAAATATCTTAGCGAGAATTGCCCTGTTAGTTCAAGAAAATTAAATTAAAATCCTGATTATGAAAAGAATGCACTATGTGATTTATTTCCGAAGAGTTTAACATGTATGTATCTAGATCTTTATGGATAAGGGCATACACAGCAGCTAGCTGAATATTAAAAGTAAAGATTAATAAAAAATATACCTATAAAAAAAACAGGATAAAAAACCAATTTTTTGGTTTCAACTAAATATTTCAATTTTTATGCTGTTTTTTTCATTGCACTAAAAGTATGTGAATGCTCAAATTTCGCTAACGCGCTCGCTGTGAATGCCCCCAGTTAGTTATATTTCGTTTTTTTTTTGTTTTTTGTAATGGAACAGTCGAATGTATTTAATAACATTTTGAATATTATATTTATGCATTTCCTTAATTTCGTGGATTTACGTATGTTTTTGTTTTATTTATTTTCTTTAAGTATTCGTATGTAACTATTAATGTTTTGTTATTTTTAACATTTGGGTAACAAGTCCCTTGCAGTCTATATTCAAAAATACCGTTAAGTTCAGTTATGTGCTTTCGTAATTTGTTATCCCAATATTTACTACGTTGTTTAAATGCTAATGCAATTATCTTATACATACATATATATTAGGGCGGCTCAATTTGTATGTGAGATATTTTTGACTATGCGCGTGTGGCATATAAGTATTCTAGGTGAATTTCTAAGAAAATTTGCCGCAGAAACCATTGATCTAAAATCAATTTCAAGCATGCCAAATTGCTAAAATAGATTTTTGTTCCTTCGTAGCGTTTAATTTACTGTAGTGTCATAAATAAGTTTTTAATTTTATTTTTAAACATGCTTTAAGAGTTTTTTTGTTTTAGAAATCCATTTTAAAACATTAA
>NW_023458562.1:47879570-47972924 GCF_013731165.1 Rhagoletis pomonella | reverse complement strand
TTTTTTGTTTTAGAAATCCATTTTAAAACATTAACCAGAGGAAAAAAGTAAAAAATTTTCACATTTTCATACGTTTTAAAAGAAAAAAACACTTATGTATACCCTACTTTTCCTTGAAATTTTAGGCCCAAGGATTCTTCGAAAAATTTGCTTAGAATTCCACGTAGAATACTTCTATGCCATTCCCGCATAGTATAAAAAATTGACCCACCCTAATATGTATACTTTCATACTTTTTTCAAACTTCGCTAAACAAACAAATAATGCTCTAAGTAAATTCCTATTTAAATACTTTTTTTTTAAATATATTTCTATTATGACAGATATTCGTAGTTTTAGATAATGCTAAGGAGAGTTAAAAAAAAACAGTTGAACACCAACATTTTACAAAAATTTATGTACAGATGTGGTTAACTTCGATTTGAAATGTTCATTTTCTAATTTTATGTATTAACAGATGGGGTTACCAATTTTGATTTAGTAAACATTTTCTAAGTAGTTTATTTAATTGATTTATATATTTTTTTCAATACAAATATGAAGGCATTATGTGTAAAATAGAGTCTTTGCTTTGGATTTTGATGGAGTTTTTGTTTTTAGTTATTTTTGTTATTTTAATTGGGAGTAGCTAAATTTAGTGTAGCTCTCGATTTATTAGAAAAACATCTTTTTTAGTCTTTGGGAAAGACTACTCTTTCTTTAACCCTTTACTAACTCGATATACGACTTTAACTGTCATGTATAACGTGCCCTAGAAAAATTTATGTACAGAAATATGTAGATACATATGCGCGGGTATACACCCCGTGTCGTAATTATAAGCGCTCCACATGTTGACAAGTTGGAACATTTTTTTGCTGTGTTGCTCATTTTCTTCTACATTAAAAAATCGTCGAACGTATGTACACTGGTGACAGAAATAATAGAAACGCCTTAGTTTGAATAGTTTTGACCACATTAACTAAATCATTACACAATAAAATGCATATAAATGCGCATTTAAAACTTTGCACAGAAATTCAACAAATTTTCGCCACGTTTCAAGCTTATCATTCAGAATTTTTAGAAAAACTTTAGGTATACCTTTTGAGAGTTCATTAGTAGCATGAAGTTTCAAGTGGCTACAAAATATCGCTGAGTTTAGATATTTTTTTTGGAAACCCTGATTTTCTTATGGAATAAAAAATAATTATGCCACTTTCAAAATAACCGACCCAGCTACTTCTAGAATTTTGTAAAAAAAAGTAAACACTGAAAAACAAAAGAAATGTAGGGAGCCGAATTAAACGGCTCGATATTTTTACGAAGGTTGGCTAATTTTTTTTAATGTTGCGCAAAGATTAAAACTTGAATTTATGCGATATTTGTTAAGGAATGAACTATATTTTTGTAAATAAAATAACCAAAATTAAATAAAAAAATGGTTTAAACTTGCCAATATGTGGTGCTCTTATAATTATGACACGGGGTGTATACATACATACATACATATGTATGTACGCATGTATGTACGTTACAGCCCTACCTTAATATATTTACACACTCTAGAACCTTTGAACTTGTTGAATTGAGTAAAAGTTTAAAGAGCTTCACAAACATAATTTTACATACATACATACATCTAAATATATGTATGTATGTACATAAATAGATATATACGCACGTATAAAGTATTGTATTAAATATTGATTAAATTCTTTTGCCGCTCTATTTTTAACCATTTGCCAAAAAACATTCTTAAATTAACTACATATCATCCCTCATTCTGTTTCGCGCTTGTAGGTGATATAGCTTTCCTTATTTTACCATTGTTGTGCCTGTTGTTGTTGTTGAGTAGACGCGCCGCCTACACCCGCGCTGCCATACAGGAAACTCGATTGTCTTATCACAGATACCGTTGCTGCCGCTACGCCAGCTTGTGGCGGTGGGGCAGGTGCTCGATGCTTTTTTACACCCAGCGGAAAGATGGGTTGTATCGGCTTGCGGGTTGAAGGTGCTGCTGTATCTGCTGGTGTTGTTGTTGTTGTCACTGATGATGCTACTGGTGGCGGTACTGCGGTGTTATTGCTTTGGCCATCAACATTGTTGTTATTGTTGTTGTTATTATTGCCTGGAAGTGGCGCTAGATTATATGGCAGAGAAATATTCGGAAGAATGTGAATTTTATACAATGAATTGAGTTATGGAGTCATGAATATAATGAGCGATAGTTCGATGCAGAGAAATCATTTTACTGATCTACGTAGGTACACATGTGTAGAGAGTACTAGGTGCACTAAAGGGATGAATAGAAATGAAATAAAATTATTTTTCTTATAAAAACTAATTCATGAAATATTGGAAAACTTACAAAAATGTATGTAAAGAAAATGTGAAAAAAAAATTTAATTGTAATATTTCTACACTTATGTCCTTATCACTATCCAAGCGCCACGGCTCAGATGGACAATACCCGTTGGTATGTACTATGTATATATATATGACTACCATAGTCAAGTGGTTGAAGCACGAGAAGCCATTAGTCTGCAGCCCCACGTGTTATGCACCTATAGCTTGGTCTGCTCATCTGCGGACCGGTACGCAAATAGACCTTCTGAAATTGGAACAAGAGGCGCTTTGACCACCGCAAGCCTCTCGAGTCCGGCACCTACCAAAATTTCAGATCATTGGTTATCAAATTAACATCAGTGCTATTTGCAATTTCTCGTCAACACCTCTGAGAAATGAAGCTCTGACAAAACAGGACACGGTTCACGGCAAATCGACTCGAAATTTCCTTTTGAGATTACGGCATTCGATAGCGAGTTCGCTTTTACAATTTAAATTGTATTGGAGAGATAATAGCTGTCGTTTTATTTCATTCGATCCGAATCGAGTTTCATCGATCATGGATGTCGTGATTCGAGCTCGGGCCACAAACTGGCAGCCTACCGAGGAGCTTCAGCCTAAGATAAATAGCTAAGCTCTTTCTGTGCCTATAGACTAAATTGTGCTAAAAAAACATTAATCCTAACAACTATAATTGAAACACATTTTTATCGATTAAACTATCGATATACCAAGGTATTTATCACAAATTATTAAACGATATTAGGTTTATTTAAAGGTGTTATCGAAATCAGTATGGATTTATTTAACGATATTTTTATCGATACACACAATTATCGAGAACATTATCTATATTGACATTAAATATCAATAGTCATAATAATACATATAGTTATCGAACGCATAATGGTCTACTTTTTAAAGAAATTTATTTTGAGATGCGTTATTCTGGACCGAAACATTGCTAGCGATGCCAGAAGCTACATTTAGAAAAAATAAGCATTCGAGTGCTAAGAGGTGTATGCGTCACCCCGGTAGGACCTAGATCCGACAACACCATTGATATATGTCTGGAGAGGAATGACAATGCAAAGTTCTTTATTTCTTCTTGCCCGGTAATTTCCAGACTGAGAAGCTGAATATTTTTGCGGTCAGTAGTATTAATGAATTAGGTAATTTTTTTATGCCCCAACATTTCTTTCAGGCTCACTAAGGAATCGAGATACATATTTCTTAGAGGCGTTAATTAACTAATGTACTACCATCTCCTGTTTTCCTCAAGTCCAATCGGATTCTATGCCAGAGTAGCTGCTGGTAGCTTTGACTTCGTCCTTTTTTTCCCAAAAGGTTTAGCCAAATGCTGCTGAAATGTCAGTTCCTAGCGCCCTTTTCATTGAGTTTAACGCACCTTGTGGAGCTTCTAATAAAAAATCATCTCGAAACACGCCTCATAATTACTCGTAAATTTAACAGCTACTAAAACCCATAACTTAAAAAAGTACTAACCTCCAGTCCAGGAAGTAATAAGAGAAAATTATTCGCATTTGTGGTTATGTTTACAAATTTGTTCCACCCCAGCCAATGCAATTCTCAATAATATAAAGTAAAATTACTTATATGCAAGTCCATTTCATATGTACAGTAAATATGTGTAGTAAAAATGAAAAATACAAATGAATAGTACTTATAGTAAGTAAAATTAATTGATAATTTTTATTCACAAAATTTCATTTATACATTGTGTTGCTTATTAAACAAACCAAAGAAAAAAAGAATAACTAGAATAAAGATAAGATTAGATATACATACATACATAAGTTTTAATTTAAATGATAAAAGAAGTAAATAACTTATATAAAAATTTTTTACATAACATAAATTTACATACAAAGTTGCATGCTAAAAAAAAATTTGGTAAATATTGCATACATATGTATTAGAATAACTACTTTGTTTGTATGTTTGCATGTATTTATGTATGTATGTTCTATATAGTAGTAGGTAGCTAGAGAATTGGCTTGTACAAAGTGTAAAAGAAAAGTTGTACGAGCATTTATGTACTATGCATGTATGCATGTGTGTGTTTGGCTTGCATGAGGATGTTTGGTGTAAGTATAAAAACTATTTTGTAATATATGATTATACATATTTTTTTAATTTTATTTTTCACACAGCGAAGAAGAATTTTAGAGTTGTGGCTTAATTTAAATTATATTTAGTGTGTGTAAAATGACAAAAAGTGATAATTGACTACTTTTTCAGTTTAATTAAGCTTACATTTTATTTCTTTTCTTTTTTCGCATATTTCCTTTGTTATTTTTTATTAATTTCTTTTTCTTTACATGCTATTTCATTAGAAAAAATAGCAAAATTGAATATAAAAACAAGTGTTACTAAGTTAAATTAATGTAAAATTATAAAGCTATATAATTTTTTCACTTTATTTAATAAAATTTGTTTAGAAGAGAGATTGTCGAGTGTGTGCCAAAGAATTTGGGTACAATTTTGGGTAGAAATTTAGCACAGTTGAAGCGAGCATAAGAAAAGTATCGCGAAAGTAGCTTTTTAAATAGGAAAGCTAAGAGTTTTACTAGAAAATTAGAGTAGCATTATTTCACTACGCGAATGTTGCATGCTTTTAGGCACGCTAGTTTTTTGTGTGGAGCGAATGATTTTGTTTAAAGGCAGTTTGCTGCAAAGTTTTTAGTTCAAAAAACACCTTAAACGAATGCAAACAGAGTGCAAATAAAAGTTTTCTATATATGTGTAAAAAATTAAATATTATTTGTAGCTGCATGCAAACAACGTTAGCGTTGTTGATTTCTACATCCAAATTACAGAGTTTATGTACTTAGTTTCGTTAAATAAAAACCTCTCGTATTTATCGCTTCTTTGTGGCATATTTCACGGCGCTTACGCCTTTTTATTTTTATTCATTTTTTATATACATAATTTTTGGCTCACACTCACAAAAGCTTCTTCTACCCGACAACGTTTTTTTAGTAAGAATTTGTTACTATAAATTACATATTTCAATAAATTTAGTAATCACTCCATTTCTTAAATTTCCTAATTCACTGACTATTTGCAATTCAAAAAGGCTATAGACTTCATATAAAAAAAAATACACAATACAATTCAAATACTATGCTGTACTAACTAAGCAAATTGAAAGTATTACAACTGACTTGCGCTCTCTTTTTTATTTTTTTGCGCTTGTTTGAGGCGTTGCATTGAAAAATGTTTTAAGCGTAAAATTCTGATTAGCACTCGAGTCAACAGCTGTAGATTTTAATGTGGATAATACTAAAATTTCGTTTTCATACATTTTGGGCTCCATAAGCAGTGCCTGAAATTATGCAGCAATTAAATTACTGAAATTTTCAATCATTGCGAAAATTTGACTCGTCTTCACTGCGGATTTTTATAAAAAATACGCCTAAAAATATATACCATTTAACTATAAGCAAAATGTATTACAAGTTCATACATTTTATTATGGTTATGTGGTATGTATTCTTACGGGTTTTTTTTTTATTAAAATCCGCCTACATAAAGGTCCTTAAACCTCGATTTTTACTTTTTGTTTAACCCATTGCAGACCAAGGTATCTCGACTAGGCAAAGAATTACTCTACTCATAAGAAAATTGTGTGTATTTTTAGGCGTTTTGTAATGATTTAGCTGTTTTCTTATTAATTTTTGGTGGACAAAAAAAATATTTTTGTAAAACAAAATTTTATGTTTTTACAAAAAAAAACGTATTTTTATGACCTTGAATACGTTAAGTGCACTATATACCAAAGTGAAAAAACTGGCTTCAATCTTAATTTCAAATGGCGCTTGACGCTACTAAAAGCACATCAATGTATTTGTCCGAAAAATACGCTCATAACATTTTTCAAAGTTTTGCCTCATTTACTATTTTTAAGTGTATTTTCAAAACTAGTGGCAATACCAATACAATTTTACTTTCGTTTATTTTCTTTTTTTTCTTTATATTTTCATTCAAAAATCTACTACATTCTATTGAACAAATTTACAGCTATAATTCTCAATTTACCTACGCCAAAAATGTTTATAATTCTGCAAGTAAAAATCAGGTTGTAATAACGGCACCAAAAAAACAGCGGCCGACATATGGCACTCCTCGTACTCGAATAAAATTGTGTACAAAATTTCAATATCATAATTAAAGTTGAACAATTTATAGCATGTTGATAACATTCATTTCTATTATTCCAATTAGTTACAGTTCAGTGCAACTGTGAGGAGTACCATGCTTCGCCGTCAATATTGGCATTTTACCATAACCTACCAACCAATTCAAATGCATAATTTTTAAAATACTTGTATATATTTCATTTCAATAAAAAGTAGTTAAGTGTAAATTAGTTGTTAAAATCATACAAAATGCTTTTTTTTTGTTTTACATACAAAGTTGAACTTTGAAAAAATAATTATGTATTAGAAATAAAGAAAATAATTAATCTTTAACCGCATTCCATACACAGCATTCGCATACGCATTCCATAAGTAACTTAAATTGTATATTATATTGTAAAAACAAAAACAAAAAAACAATCTGTTCGGAGTTTAAGTGCTGTGTGGGTGAGGAAAGGACACTGCTGGAGATGGACACACAATTGTACGCTCTACATTACTACGACGTATGCATTCACAATATTGCAATTTACTTTTGTACGCTTTTGCGCTTATTTTACAACAATTTTACAATTAATTTCATGGTCAACGCTTTGACCTGGCCTGCTGACTGGCTGCTTGCTTGCCTAGCCGTTGCCTGTGCCACAGTCAACCAGTCAGCTGGACCATTTGTTTTGCATTAATTTGCATTTACGATTGCTCTCTTTCTCAGCTATTCTTCTTCATCTTCTTCTTTTTCGCCAACTTATTTATTTACATACCATTCGCTTTGGCCGCTCGGCTCGAATACACTTTTGGGATATTTAGGAATGGTGGCGGTTTCGGGAATTCGGTAACATTATGAAAGCGTTTGCCAAATCTCGATTCCAAATCGGTAACCAAACGGCTGACTGAATTAGCGTGCGCCAAATTGCCTGCATTGTTGCCGAACATGGGCATGTTATTGTTGCTTGCCGTTGGCGGTGTTACAGGTGCGTTGGCGCGTATAGAGGAGTGTCGTTGTGGCGGCACTGGAGGCGCACTATTGCCAGTCTGCTGTGGATTAGAAATGGGAAGAAAAAGGAGACACAATTAATGAATGATAAATTTAGTATGCAAAATGAAAAGAAAAGTAAAGAAGAAGAAATAAGTAAAAATGAAATGATGTATTTTGGAACAGAAACAACAATAACCAAAAAGGAAATAAAAATAAATGTTTTAAGTAAAAAAAATATGCCCCAAAATGCATTCATCAAGGGGTATGTGCTACAACTATGTATGATGCTGGCCGTCAACATTTTTGTGTTTGTAATCGAATGCGTTAACCTTGAAAGTTGTAGGTAACATTAAATGAGCAAATAAAAGTAAATAAAACACTGCCAAAAAAGTGGCAATTGAATAATGGAATTGCATAATTACAATACGTTTGTAGTTAAGCAGCATTCGCGTAACAGCAAACCCAGATTTGATGAAAATCTTTTACAGCTCACTACAGGGACTAGAATAGAATATGTAGATGGCAAGCACGCTTGCAATTTGCTTTATGGTGAAAATTTCTTCTTATCTCCAGAATACTTCACAGACATTAATGATTTTTGTGATCCATAGTCCATATGCATGTAGTTATTCAAGATGTAAAATTGCTACTCAAAAAGTCCTTAAAATTTGTTTCCAAAGCGTATTTTTTCACTTTTTCAGCTACTGCGCCTAAAATTTTACTATTGTTTTGTGCGTTTGCAATCTACCTCAATGCAAGTGTATTTCACGCTGCTGCTGCTAATTTTGTTTTGCTATGTACGTTGTGAGTTTGCACACATACGCTCATCCAGGGCGGAAAAATACACCTGACGAAGATACAAGTTCCGTTGGCGCCAGAGAGCGCCACAGAGAGAGAGAGCGCAGATGCGCATGCGTCTTTATGAAGGATAAGAACAACCAGTGTTGCCAGGTCTTATGCATGAGAAAACGTCCCTCTTGGTGTGAACAAACGTCATTTCTACCCAAAAACGTCTTATTCAAATGAACGCTCAAAAAATTGTTCTTATTAAACTTTTATTATATACAAAGGTACATATGTACGTAAGGTATATTAAAATGTCATTTTGACAGAGCACATTTAAAATTCATTGTAAACTGGTTTGAGATCGTTAATATAAAAATCATTTTATACATCCACTTGTGATCAGCTGATTAAGTCATCACCATTTTGATCGATTTTGGCTATTTCTCTTTTGTTTATTATTTTTCCATAAAAGCCAAGCTCCACATTTCAAACTTTGTGCAAAACTTATAAAAAATCTGCAAAGCTTCAGCTAGATTTTCAACTTTTTATTTAGATTTTTTTGAGTGTGCAGTTTGATAGCCCATTAAATTTCAGGTCAATAAAGTGCATTTTTAAAGAAGCTAAATAATCGCGTTGATTTTTAATATATATTTTTTTTTATTGTAGACATTTGGTAAGGGGGTGGTTGTCGAAAATGCTAAATTACGTTCTGCTAAGAAGGAGCATAGCAATATTTCAGCCTTTTTTGCGTTCACTACATTTTCAATGAAGTCTTAAAAAAGTCGCCTACTTTTTTCTGACTTCTTGATGCTTTTGCGAGCGTGCGTGTTGCAAGAGATCAGCTCTTCCTGATTTGGCTTTTAATGTGCAATTGCAAACATTACAATAAGCCTCGAAACCTCAACTGTTTACACAACCAGCCTTTGAACACGGGATCCTTAGTCCAAGAATCCAAAAAAAAATGCGCGTACGCTTGGTATGCATCATATTTAAGTCATCTGCGTCTAAAGAATAAATATCCTTTGAAGCAGCTGCTGCAAAACACAGAGCTTGTAAAGATTTATTAAGAAAATAATTCAAAATCAGTTCTACCCAGTAGAAATCTTATGCATACAACATCGCTGTTGGTGGCATGAGCTTGCTGCTGTGTATACATGCTAGTATAAATGAACGTTCATTTCCATTTAACACGGGTGCGTGTGCGTACCTTAATCATACACTTGTACTACTGCTGTATGCATATGGTTGTATTAATGTTTCAAACATACAAAAATGGATTAATGGAACAGTATTAAAGCATTCTTACAAGATATGTATCCCCATATGTAAATTCTACTTCTCTGATACATTTTAATATACGGGGACATACAAAAAAGTAGCACTTACATATGCAAATGCATATCTTGTAAAAGCCCGTTTGTGCTGAAAATAGTATCGCACAACACGTTCGTTCACTAAAATTTTTGTACAAGACTGAAAATATTACAAAAATTCCAATTCAAATTTATCAAGAAATGTACTTAAAACAACGACAACGTACATTCGCTTGCAATTCGCTGGAATTTGAATTTATTCGTTGAAATTAATGACTACGAATGAATTGTTCACAATAATTCACTCATATAGCAAGCATTCTTCGTGAATGCATACCACCGATTTCTACTGGGTACTTACAAGATTTAGTAACAGAGAAAAATTACTGGGAAGTTAAAAAACGTCATTTTTTACACAAAAAACATCCAAACGTCAACAGGATACAAAAAACGTCCAAATGACGTTAAAAACGTCAACCTGGCAACGCTAAGAACAACCCACGCCAATATGTTGCATGAAAAACTGACAGCTACACATACACGTACACACCTTTACTGCACTCTTTATTCGTTTTCATTCAATCTAGGCTGGGGGTGCGTGTAAGTCTGTTAAATAAGCGTAGCACAACAAATTGATAATTGGCCTATATTCTTAGTAGTAGTAACATGGAGGTAGTTTCAGAAAGCGAGAATGACAGAGGGAGAAGATTTTAAAGACGTCTGCGACAGTTTTGTCACTTTTTACCTCAATATTTTTAAGATGTAATATTTGGATTATGTATATTTGAAATTGCTAGCAACAAAATCCAACAATTTTTTCGAAGAATACTTTAACTTGGGATATGCGATCAATCAATTAAATGAACAAGCTGATTAATCGAAACCTGATTAGTTAATTAATCAAAGAATTAATAATTTTTATTAATCAAAGAGATTAATTTCTTGATCAATTATATTTTAATTAATCAGAATCTGATTAACTTTGTTGATCAGAAAACTGATTAATCGGAAACCTGAATATTGCTGCTATATATTTTTTTGTCAATAGAAAAAAAATTTATAGATACATACATGTGTATGTAATACTATGTATACATATCTGTGTTCGTATGGAATAGTAGCATATGTTTGAAGCTGGCTTTAGAATAAGTCGGCATTCCTTTTATCGTTTAAATCTGTGTTCGTATGGAAAAGTAGCTTATGTCGAAAGGCTGGCTTTAGTATAAATCGGCATTCGCAGCATACGATTGCGAATGACTCACTGGCGGTGAGCCGTTGAGAACTTTTGGCAAATAAACGTGCAAGAAAGAGCTGCGATACTAGCAAGTCAATATTCTTATTAAGTCTCATCAAAAAATTCTTTGTCGTTTAAAGAATAAAGGGAATGCCGCATTATACTAAAGCCAGCCTTTCGAGATAAGCTACTTTTCCATACGAACACAGAAATGACAAGGAATTTTTTGATGAGACTTAAAAGAATATTAACTTGCTAGTATCGAAACTATTTCTTGCACGTTTATTTGCCAAAAGTTCTTCAACGACTCGGCGCCAGTGAGTCATTCGCAAGCGTATGCTGCGAATGCCGCATTATACTAAAGCCAGCCTTTCGACATGAGCTTCTATTCCATATGAACACAGATATCGTAACATAAAAGTATAGTTTTGAGAAAAACGAATTGGAAGTTTTTATAAACCATTACAAACCCTACAAACACAATTTCGTTTTTCGCGAATAAATCAGTGAGCCGAAGAGATATTTAAGAAAACTTAAGTTTTTTCTAATAGATTAAAGGATTGTCTATCCAATGGTGCAATTATCGAATAATAGTGTATGTGGCATTTACACTGTTTCTTTATTCGAGCGACGATATGTATGTATTTTTGCATTTCAAGGAGCAACATAATAACGTGATCGACTGACATTATGTTTCTGTTAATAAGAAAAAAACTTTAGTTTGCTTTGAAAGCAAACGCGAAAGAAATTAACTGTACTTAGATTTCAATATTTTTTTTTTACCTCTGCCTTAAAATTCAATTGTCAAACATTATCTGCAGTGGGATTCCTGGAATCGTTATTCATTTACGGCCCTATTAGGTATGGCGACAGATAGCCAGTCTAGTACCGCAATTTCCTGTTTCCCGCTTATGACGATTTAGTTATTTGTTTACATAAATTGTTAAACACATTGGCCAATTACTTCGAAATGGATGATGATGTTGTCTGCGCTTTCTGCATACTGAGATTAATCGGTATACAAATACAAAGTACGATACTGGTAGAGGAGGTAAACGAGGTTTCATCTACAAAACCAACAGTCTTCCAAATTGCAAACATATGCATGTAGGTACCTTGAAGGAAAACTAGTAGGAGCTAGAATACTACCATTACTCTTCAGCTAGTCCGTCTTTTATCTTGCAAAATACTAAAATTTGAGTCAGGTTCCGGTCGCATTGCAAAATTTTTTTTGACTTGGCCTCTATACATAGTCCATATTTCGACGAATATAACGTAAGTGAATTTTTTTCCAAATTTCCTTTTCTACCTAGATGCCCTAAAAGCATTTCTGAATCTAAAAGAAACTTTTGAAAAAAATGTCACTTATGTATTTTCGCGGTTGGGCTGGATATTTGTAGAGTACAAGAGATATGGAGGGTTTGGTTACTAACTCCTTATATAGGATCTATTGGATTCCTTTGGTTTAAGGTTTTCATATTCATTTGAATCCTACTAACGACGACGACTTCTCTCCTCTTTGAACGTTAAATGTTCCTCAAATGCTTTTAGATTTACCTAATAAGTACCGTCAGCAACAAAATCATCACTATTAAGTACCTACCTACGAGAGCGAATGTATAAAAACAGCAATGACAGCCACCCTTCAGCAAGAGCCAAAGAGTATGTAGATATGATGAGAATGTAGTGAGAACGGACCACCAAAAAAAAAAATCTGAGCTACTGACACAAAACTATTCGCTTTGTGTATTTCAAACTGTTACAGTATACTGGCATTTACACGCTCGTTATTACTTCTATTTTGATCTGAGTTGCTTTTTTGTTGGATTCTTTCGTGTGCCCAGAGGACACGTGTTCATTCATAAACACACCCAACTGCAAGCTAACGGCATTGCATTAGCACAAGCCATTGCATACGTGCACATTAGACCGTATCAAGAAATAAGTAATTTTTAAACAAAACCGACTTCAATTCGCATATAAAAATTTAAGATTATCGTTAATTTCTTCATGATCCAATGATCGGATTTAAACCAAATTAGTATTGGGCCACCTGTGAGGTAAAAAGAATTAAAGAAATCGGTTAACGTGGTCCAAAGTTATGCGGTAACATACATTTAAAAAATATATTCCGACGAATTGATAACCTTCTCCTTTTTGTGAAATCGGTTAAAAAAGTTAGCCGTACACCGCTGAGTCCACCGGATTTTGGCAAGGAATTTTCGTACTTTTTTTTTGTGGCCTTTCCCATTTTCCGCCTTTTCTTCGGTCGGATATTAAAGTACGATCGAGGGTTATTTGAAAAGTTATTGGCTTTTTGAATTTCTCGAGCATTAACGTTATATGTAAAATTACTCCCGTCAATTGCCATCGGACAACTCATCGTCTGCGGCACTCGCCGTCGCCAACGCGCAGTCACCACAGAAAAAATCCATCGACTGGGCTACGAACTCCTACCCTATCCACCATATTCATCAGATTTAACCCCCAGCGACTATTTCTTTTTTCCGAACCCAAAGAAAAAGCTGGACGGTAAGAGATTTCGGTCGGAGGACCTTGAAAAACCTATTATTTGAAAGGAATTAAAAGATTGGAAAAACACTGGCCTTAGGCGTAATATCTTCGTCACTTACAGTTGGATCTTAAAATATAAGTATAATGCATCCATGTTTTTGTCTTTAGAAAAAAATTTTCAATCCAGTTCTTTGAACTCAAATACCCCGTTCTAGCACTTGCCTACCAGATCTCAGTTCTTATCACCCTAATGTAACCCGCTCTAATATCAGTAAAATAAAGCTAGGCTGATCCAGGTTGTTGTTGTTGTTGGTGTAGTGACCACTCAACCCCGCCCAGATCGGCTTGTCTCTCAATCGTTGTCGTTCATAGGGACAGATGCGTTAGCTGAGTGGTAATACTTACCTCTAACCACTCAACTACAGCGGTCATCCATGACTACGTACTTATACCACATAACGTCACTAAACATAAATAATGGCGCACCATTGTTTTAACGGCGAAAAAGAGCGTATTGACGAAAAAAGACGCGTAAACCCAGTTGACGGCGAAGACGCGTAATCATAGGTGAATACCTAGCCAAGGACTGTCACTTCAGCTTTATTCTCCAAAAACTTTTTGGGGAATGTATTTACTATTACACCCGCAAACATAGTTCACCGCGAAAATAAGTTAACGCGTCTTTCTTCGCCATCGACTAGGTTCGGGCGCCTTTCTTCGCTGAAGTTTTTTTATGCGTCTTTTTGTGCGGTTAACTTTGGAGCTCGCGAATTTATTCGTTCCAACTGACGATAAATAGGCCTAACCATGCATTGAGTGTACTAAACTGAAAGGCGTACTTACATTACTTGTTTGTCGTTGCGGTGGTGGTGGTGCTGGACAAGTCCGATGCGGTGGCAGTGGTGGCGCATTCAATATTCCACCATTCAATATGATCGGTTTTATCGACTTATCGCGATTCAATGACTGCCTGCTGGCGGCAGGGCTGCCCGGACTGCTTTGACCAACACCTGGTTGCGCGCCACTAACAATCGCAGTTGACTTCGCATTGGCCGTGGCGGCTGAGGGTGGCGGTGGTGGTGGTGGTGTCGCATTTGTAGCGCTACGGAATTGATCACGCAACGCTGACACACTACTGGAGGAAGACGAATTGGAAGGTGGCTGTGTGGTGGTTGGCGATGAGTAATTGCTGGTTACGGAAGAGATAAGTGTTGTGTTCACAGCGCTATAAGGAGTTGACGAGCTGCCAGCAGCAGCTGAAGTAGCTACATTTTGTCCCACCATACTATTTAGATTAGTATTGGAGACGCTGCGCGCTGGTGTTGGTGGTGGCGGTGGTTTCACTGATGGCGGTTTGGGTGGTGCCACTGTAGGACGACCTGGAAGTAACGAAAAGAAAATTATGTTTATTAAAGCATATGTGCATTAAATGGTGCATACCAATTGGTGGATTTGGTGCCATTCGCATACCGCTGCTATTAATCGCTTCTTGTGACTGGTACAGCTGAGCGAGTGGGGCGCGCATTGTGCCAAAGTGTTGTTGAGTGGGAAAAACAGGCGCACCTGGCGCTGTAATTGGTGGTGATCTGTGGAACAGAGTTCAAAATGTGATTTATTAAATAATTGCATTAAAAAACACAAAACATATTTTCAGTCAAAGGCTTGAAAAATCACGGCTCTTTAAAGGTGAACTATTTAATAATTACAACTGTAAAAAAACAGACATGGTCGTAGTGTTTGCGCGAATTGGGATCTGACACTATGATCTCGTTGGGAAATGAAAACAGCTTTGGCGATTTGCTATCACAGAGCCAGATGTAGAATTTCTGTATCGGTGTACCTACAACTAACGCTATTTGTGTGAAGTGTCGACGAATGTGATCATGATTCGCGTTAAAATAATAATAACAAAAACTAGAATATATATAAAAAAATTTATATAAACACAATTAAAAAGTACAAAAAAAAAATTATTGTATGAGGTTTAACATAGTAATTCAATTCTACACGTTCGAAAAATTCTTAAACAAATATTATCTCTATAAAATCTAATGTTATTGTAGTTCCAATTCGACCTAACCTAGCATTTACATTCTGTATTTTACACAGCAACATATTAAGGTCTTTACTAACTGCCGACACATGCAATCCTACATTTTTCGAAATATACAGGCATGTTCTGCAAATCGTACGATTTCAAGTCGGTGCGATTTACAAAATCTATTTCGAAGGATTTATAACAAAGGGAAAAATTTGGCACTAAATCGATGGATATAACGTAAATGATGAGTTTCTGGCAGTTTCCATTTGAAACATTTAATACTTTGATTACAAGTATAAAATAATACTTTGCAAATCGTACCGATTTGACATCGTACGATTTGCAGAACATGCCTGATATACTGTAAATTTTTAATATTTTGGTACTCGCATTTTGCAAAGAAATAAAAAACTTGTAGCATGCCAAAATTCGGCTATTATGTATACCAACTCTTCTATTCGGACCCAATTTCTGAAAAGTTAAAAAGTTGATAACTGAATGGTCGAAAAATTAATAGATCGAACGTAACCCCAAACAGTAGTCATTATTTTGACATTTATTTTCCTCTGTTGCGAACAAAATGGCCAAAGTAGTGCTTATTTTCAATGTAGAAGTAAAAAAAAAAGATTAATCTCCTTTCTCGTTTTTTAGCACATAGCTCAAACAATGAATAAATTCGGACATAAACTCAAACTTTCACTTGTTTTGGGCATAGATATTCATATATTTCCGGCGGGATATCTAAGTAGGGCCTGTCTGTAATGAAGAAGCCAAAATTAGTATTTCCGGGCCTCGAAAATGTAAACATTTCGGCATAATACAAATCGTTATATTGACATCAATATTCGCGTATTTGCACATCCATCCTTTAATAAAATGGTCGCATAACTAGTAGATTTGGATATAAGCTCAATATCGGCATTTAGTATCATCTGTTGCATGCAAAGTGGCCTCTTTTCCGTGAGCTTGTACATTCTATCTTAGTATAAAACGACCACCAAATAAGTATATTCGGACATAACCTCAATTTATAAATCAATATTTTAATATTTATTTTCGTCGGTTTCAAGCATTACGCCTAAATAGGACTTTTTTTTTAATGTGGTGGCCGAAACATCAATGTAATTTATTAATTAGTAAGCTCGCACTTGAATTAAAAAAAAAATAATCGGATGCAAGCATAACCTCAAAATTTAAATTATTGTTTTGGCATTGATATCTATGTGGTGTTTGCAAGATATCTGAGTAAGAGATATTTTAATTGAAGAAGAGTGATCCCAAAAATCTTTTGACAAATGCGTACATTAGACCGTACTACCTTACAAGCAAATAAAAAAAAGTTCACCGTCTATATATAATATTTGTTTGCCGAATCTAGTGGTCGCCTTTTTAAATATTTCGGTGACACCTACATACGGCAATACAACTTTTTTTTTTAAATAGTTTAAATAGTATAGTCGACATACTTCCTTAGCAAAAGCTTAATGTTTTTTGGCGAGCTTTATTTTAACGAATCATTATGATGCCCTTGCATGTATGTGTTTAGGCGTTATATTGTTGTAAAACTTTTTTTTTATAAAACGTAATCTATCATTTTGTACTAATAATTGGGAAAATTAACCTAAAAAATATATGGTACAGTATTTACAAATACACACGTATCTAGTATGTGATCCAATATGAAACATCTACCACTCAAAAATTTTTCAACGTACAACTTGGATGCCAATGAATAATTAATTATACAAAAGTAAGGTCCTTTTTTGATGCATGTGGTTTCCCTTTGTTAGTTAATAATCCCTTGTGCGACTATACAACTCTTAAAGCACGCACATGCACGCCAACCCTTTTTCCCCAAAACGGCTAAGCCCAAAAATATAAAAAAAAAATGTATGCATACACACAAAATTTATAATCTTTATACTTCCAACAGTAAACACTCTCACAGAGTGACTTCGTTTTATTTTTTATTTTATTTATTTTTTGGTGTAGCTTCTTGGTATACCTTGGTGACTTCATGCTGTGATGGCGCGACACTGTCGGCCGTTGACTGCTCGCCAACGCCAATTGCTGCAATCCTGGCGGCTTTGGCGCGAAATTCGGTTTGCCATGATTCGGCACCGGTTTCACGCTTGGCGTCGGCGATTTATTAGCCGGTGACGATGATGACGGGATGGGCGTGGCAAGCGAATTGGTGCTACCCAACGACGCTGCCGTCGTACCGCCCGCACCTCCACTACTAACTCCATTCGCGCCAAATAAAGAGGATTTGTTCGGAAGGATGCTGCCACGGATAGGTGCGGGCGATTTTTGTTGTTGCTGCTGTTGGAATTGTGTCTTGGACAGTGTGCTGTTCAGGCTGCTTTTATAGTTTGAATTGTTTTTTGGAGTCGTTGTTGTGTTGTTGTTGATGATAGAATTATAAGAGGTTGTTGATTGCGTAGTTGTTATAGTTGATGTTGTTGTTGTTGTAGAAGAAGAGTTTGTATTAAACAGGCTACTTTTATTATTTACAAAATTTGAATTTGTTTTTCCTAACGATAAACTGTTAAAAATAAAAGAAAAATATGTATGTTTATGTAAAAAAAGCATAGGAAAAGAAAAAAAAAACATGAATAAGTAATGTATGTACAAAAGAAAGAAATGAAAAAGTAATATACATATGTATGAAAAAAGCGATAACAACACGTGTTTTCGACCGAGGAGAGAATTTTCGGCTAAGAACATTTCGAAAAGGAATATTTTGTTACGTTTAGGCTTTGATTGGGCTCAAAAAGATTAAAATGGGATTTTTGGGAAAAAGAGTTTACGGGCACAAATTTCAATAAAAAATATGTACAGTAGACGGCATCACTCCCCATACAAAAAAAAATCGGTACTGCGTTTCCATTGGAATTATAGAATCTATTATATTTTAAGACGTCCACCAAAATATTTCGGAAAAATATTAAGATCAATGTAAGCTGGAGCAATTTGAAAATACTTCCAAAAATAGTTTTTTATGAATAAAAATAGTTTCTTAAAGATTTTTTTTTGAAAAAAATTTCCTCAAATGACAGTTTAAGCTTAAAAAATTTGCTTAAAAATATTTAAAAAAAATTTTAACAAATTTTCAACGGAATTGATGCTGTTTTTTTCAACATTTTTCAAAGATTGGTATAAGAAAAACTAGAATAACTGAACCTAAACTATTCCGGTTTAGACTTGTGAGGTATAATTGGTAAGGTGTTTTCTCACACTTTTATATCTCTTTGCTAACTCATACAAAGGTTGAACGAAAAAGGTAGGATGAACGAGTTGAATTAAGATGTGTTGGTATTTGAAAAAAATATTGGGGCATGAATAACTTTTCTAGTGAGATCTCATAAGTCTAAATCAGAACAGTTTTGGCCCAGTTGTTCCAGTTTTTCGTAAATCAAATCCAATGATCGGATCTAAATCAAATTAGGATGGGAGGTGGTACCACCTTTCAGTACATACAGTCAATGAATAAAGTTTAGGTACAGCGAATTTTTTGCAATAGGTAGACTTTATTGATTGACTGTACATAAAAAAATTATTGATAACCTCCTGTTTTTGTGAAGTCGGTTAAAAAACAGTTGAAACAGGTTTCGAAAAACCGAGTCAATCGCCCTAATATATTTACAATAAAAACTTCTATCTAGCCCTTTTCGTGCGCTGTTGAAGGCAGACCATTTTACGTTCAGGTCGTAAGTAAGTTCGGTCTTTTACATATGTACCTATATATTAGGCTTGGGTAGCTCTTGAACTGAATGAACTAAAGAGCTAGTTCATCTCAATGAACTAGTATATGTATATCATAATAATTTGACGAATTATTAAAATATATTTTAGATATTTGCTTTGAACCACATAGTAGTAGTGGAAGTGAAAAATCTCTCGACAAGTTCTTAATGAAAAGATAATTGAGAACAAACAAACGGAGTTTGCAATAAAAATTAATAAAAAAAAAACTACAACACAATTGTAAATGAGTGGGCGATATAGACGCGCATAAAATATTAGTATAAAAAATTTAAATAATACTAAGCGGAAGGTGTTTTAGAAAGAAAAAGATTTCATCTTGAAAGAGCTTTGTAAGACTGCGAAAGTAAGATAAAAAGAAGTAGGAAATAAACTGCTAAACTGCGCGTGACATAAATATTGACAAGCAGGTGACTGAAATGATTGAGTGGATGTGTGTGCATACAAATTAAAGTATGATAAGTACGTAAGCGGATGTATACGTATGTATGTCTGTATGTACATGGAGTATGCAGTTAGTATATGTGGATATGTTGTTTATTTGGCGCTTGTAGTAGACGCGTGTTTGGTGCAACCGCCAAAAAAGCTAAGATAAGCCGCAGATTTGTATGCATGTAGATATATTTTACAAAGCCTTAGTGAAGCAGGTGAATATCGAACGGAGCGAAACCAAAGTAAAGATGCGCATACTTATAAAAATGAGCCTACATTTGTACATATGTATGCATGTATGTATGTATTTTGCTCACAAACAATATTTTATATGGAGACTAGAGTACACAAATATGTATGAAAGTATGTACTAGCATATAGGGACAGGCAAGAGTAAGAGTGCATAGATAACTACACATTTACTTCGCTAAACAATAATTATTGACATATTGAAGTAAAGTAAATATGTATAAAGTGGGGTGTAGAAATAAGTACACGATTATTTTTGTTAAATATTTGCAAGGTTTTTAATGGTAAAATTTGTTGTTATTTTTTTATAAAAGTATGGTTCATGCTTTAACCAAAACAATTTTAGAAAAATTTAACAAATTTTCATTAAAATCTGATTTTTAAGAATTTTTTGAGTATGCAGATTGGTAGCCCATTAAATTTTAGTATAATAAAGTGCAAGTTTTAGGCGGCTGCAAAATCGCGTTGATCTTTGAGAATTGAGAATCATATTAAAAAGTTAAAATTTTAAAGAAAATTTGCTAAATTTTTCTAAAACGGGTTTGGTTGAAGCATGAACCATATTTTTATGAAAAAATAAAAAACAATTTTACTTTAAAAACCTTGCAAATATTTAACCAAAACCACCGTGTACTCATTTCTGCTCTACACTGTATATGTACATACAAACATGAGTTTTTTTTTAAATATATGTATGTACTATATGTTGAACCTATGTTATAAGTAGTACAACAAATACATATGTACGTTTATATGTTTTAACAACACTTCACTTACTTCAAGCTTGCCGCTTTACTTTTGATACTTTGGCTGCTGCTGTTACTTGTGACAGCGATTTTATTGTGGCTGCCGCTGCCATTGCTACTCTCCGAAAGAGTAGGTGATGATGCTTTGCTATTGTTGTGATTCGACGCCAACGGGCTGGCGCGTATGCCCCCAGACGACGCGCTGGCATTTCGCGTTTTCTCCAACACCGAATCGGAGGCGCTCTAAGTGGATGCGGGGAAAATATGAAAACAAAAAAAAATATATATATATATTAATTCATGCCAAAGAAATCTGCAAATAAAGAGTTAATGATATATGTATATTTTTCAATAAACTATTCTATGATAAATCTCTATTAACAATGGCGTAGTGCCAATATAAGAAATACATACATGACTTGAGAGAAATTCAATGAGAAATTCTTACAACAGTACAGTAATGCTTAGCTAGTTCAGGCACCAGGGGCCGACCTTATCTTATAGATTTTTTTTGCTGATTTGAAGTGCATTTACAAAATTTTTCTAGGACGTCCACTTTTTGAGAAAAAAACTATTGAAGTGTGAAAAATGCTAGTATGAAAAATTTAAAAGTTGAATTTAGACGTAGTTTCTCCGAAGAAAAAAAAAACACTTATTCCAATTCGTCTGATGGATTCTGCCTCATACCGATGGATTGACTAGAAAGGGGTGAAAAATCGGGTAATCGCTAACAGAGCTGCGCGTACGTTTTATAGGAATATTTAATTGCTATGGTTGTGGTTATTGCTATGGTATGGCACTACTAATTTAAACTTAAGAATCCTCAGAATCGAAAAAATTATAAGATGAGGTTGGCCCCGTTTTTGAGATAAAATTCAACTAAATTTTGCCATACTATAACACCAGAGCCATAACCATAACCGTAGGTATCTATTTAATTTTAGTTTTTTCGCCAAAATCAAAAGCTGCTCTAAAGTATTTTGCTACGTTATGGCTAAGGCGTTATGGTTATGGCACCTCTAATTTGGCCTTTACTTAAGTTTTAAATTTTTCATTGTGTATCCTAAATTTCAGATTTTTTTTATAAAATTGATCAAGATTTTTTATGAAGTCAGTTTGATAATATGTACATATGTTGTTTATTCGAAAAAGCAAAGTAATTCAAACACTCTAAACTTCGTGATAACAGTTAAGAGGGGACTACAGGATTTTAATTTCTTGTTTAAAATAATTTTATACACTTTTCCCCAAGTAACTAAATAATTTATTTGTAAGCCTGGTGGGAGTTGCAGACGTGTATGAGACAAATAAAAGTATCCTATTAATGTTGTTGTTGTACAAGCAGCCGCCGACCCTACAATTGCTGTAATATTCTTTATTATTGGACTCGGTGTTGTTGTTGTAGCAGCATATCTACATATTCCCCAAATAATTTTTTTGGAGTGTTGCTGCAGTGACAGTCCTTGGCCAGATATAAGTCTTAAGCCAAAGAACCGTGCAGTATTTAAGGACACATATAATAAGGCTTCTAACGTTAGGATCGTCAAGATTTAGGGCTACACCCATTACAGGCATTTTACGCTTCGAGATGGACACGATCCGATATAAGTTGAGCAAGAGTTCACCCCGTTTGCGGAGGATTAAGCCGCAGAAATCTGGAAATACGTAGTATTGAAGTAACTATAAGACCGAGGAGGTAGTCAGTAAGTCTCCCAGGATGCAGGGTAGGGACCGCTATCATTGGATACCCCCGTTTAATCCTACCCGGTTTGACTGTGTGGAAAGCTTTCGAAAGGTCAACTGCGACAAACAAGGTCGACATTGATGCATACTTCCATAGGGCTGAAAGGACTATCAGGATTTTTTGAATATCCGGATAATACGGAATTAGAATATCTGATTAAAAAATCCGCATATAAATTAAAAGGACATTAATCGGATATCCGAATTTTTGAATCTAAAAATAACAATAAAATAATAATTGTATGTGTGTTAATGAAGTGTTCTATTATTTATTTATACTCAGTAATTTTGAGAGCAATTTTAAAAATCAGTCTTTATATTAACTGTATATCAGGATTTTATCCATATACAAGAATATTCGAATATACGGAAAGTCCAAGATATTGCCTTATCTTTGTGGTAAAAGCGTTAAGAGCGGATGTTGCAAAAACTGTCTTGGTCTACCAACAGCAGATGGTTATTCAGTCCTGAACTTCAATTATCTTTAGCACTAGAAATAGGAGGCAGATGGGCTTTTACTATTCTCTGGTTTTAGAAGAGGTATAATCCAACATGTTTTCTACATTTTCGGAATGAACCAGGTAGACAGCGAAATGTTAAACTCGGCAATGAGGTTATCGATTCCGAGTGCTCAGCATTTTTTAATTTCTGCATCTCGATGTCTGATGTCTAACGCCGTAGATCTCTTGCCTTTGTTGAAAAATACCTGAATCTGTGTGCTGATGTATTTGTTTACCAAAAAGGTGTTAGGTAGAGTAGGTCATTTAAACAAGCTTATAATGTATTTTAAAGAAAAATTTATCGCGAAATTTATGTGATGCCTGAACAAACATTTATTTATTTATGTATATGCAGTCAGGAGACTAAGAAAATTACTGTTTGAAATTTGGTGGAAGATTTACTTATATCTGAGAATAATCTAGGGGAATGTTGAGCCAAAAATGCTACGTACGGCCTTTCGTTATTTCGATATTTCGTATATTTAAATACCATACAGACTTTGAAACCCCTCTGCCCATCATCTAACGCAGATTTAATGCAAATTTTAGGCTATTATCATGCTTAATAAAGCTCACATTGATAATGATTTCGTAACATATTAAACATTTCCAATGTCAAAATTATTTATTTATGCAGATGCGGCATGGAAAACTACGTTGAAAAGCTACATGTGTACATATGTACATATGTATGTATGCAAATGCTAGTACAAATCTGCTAATAAATTCACCCACCCACACACATTTCGTAAATTTTCTTAGACTCGGCGCTACCATATGTAGATCTGCATATTTTAAGAATAAACATACGTATGTGCATACATTATGTAAATATGTATTAGGATGCTTCTTAAAATGTCAACATCAAAGTTTGTTTAAAACAAAAAAATGTTAAAAATTTTGGAAAATGTTAGAATTCGATGAAAATTTTACATACTTGTCATTGCAAAAATTTTAAAAATTCTTTTTGAGCCCTGGAAGTCCATATTAACTCTGCCCTATACATGCACTTCTTCGTAGTTTTCAAGACAATTATTTGTAATCCAGTGTTATTTAGATCTTAAGAAAAATTTGCCAAATGCTTAAACGAATGACAGTCTTTGAAGATTGATATTGCATGATGAAGAATAAGTGAGAGAGTTGATATGGAGTTCCTGTGCTCAAAGCGCATTTTTTTGATTTTTTCTATGGTAACAAATTATGTCAGAATTGTCAAATTTTAACATTTGTAGCGACCCTAAAAACTATTTTGAATTATGAAATTTTCGTAGATGTCTTTATGTTGAACGTAAAAATAAATGAAGGGGTATCTCATACAAAATTTAGATTTTGACATTTTAAGAAGCACCCTAATATGTATGTATGCAATTTATGCAAAAACGCAAATAAATACAGTCTGGAGCTAAGTTATATTTTTGTATGAAGATCGATGCAATCTGATTTTCAGACAAATCGTTTCATTTGGGTTTAAATGTCGCCAGATTAACGAGTAAAATTTCAACTATGGAGAAAATGTAGTTTCTTTCCTTGATTAAACTCCTCAATAAGGAAGGAAAAACATCACAGATCAATATGTAAGTAAAATTGATTTATAAGTACATATTTTGGTCTGTCTAAGAAAGGTGTAGAAGTAACTGAAGACGATCACCGCTCGCCGACAAAATAGTTCAAAAAGACAAAAAACCGATTTTGTAAGTTTGAAAATAAAAACAAAAGATATTGCAGAAATATTTAACGCATCTTCTGCGAACTTTTTGAACATTCTTCATGCTCATCATGTTATGTCTAAGACCAATGCAATGTATGTGCCACCGTAGCCGGGTAGTGGGAAGTGCATATAAATATCTACTTGGTAAGACTCAGATGTGGTGTCTGGTCAAGTTTATATACATATGTAATATATATATATATATAGTAGCTTAGAAATGTTCGATGGTATCAGGTAATTGGAAGTGACACTAATTCTAGACAGCATTGGCAGAAATGTGAAGTGCTTAAACATTTCCTATAAAAAAATGTTCGTAAATTCATTGGAAGCGTTGTTCTACCCTACACGTATTTTGAGTCCTCGCATATTTTAGATTGATAATTTATACAAAAGCCAGGTAAGTAGCGCTAATATTGAGAACTCGAAAAGAGCTCTGCTTTAATTTTTCGCCATATTTAGATTACCCTATATCAACGATTCTGGTAACATCACTTGATGTGGTCAAGTTAGCAAGTTCTTCCACTTTTAACAACGGTAACTGCAGAAAATACTAAATTCATCTATATTCGTCTTTGACAAGCTACACATTTTTTGCGCAACACTTTAATTTTTCCATGTGACTGCCATAGAATCAAATATGTATGTCTATGCATTGTAGACAAACAGCAAAGCACCAAAAATTTTGTTTGCAAATCTTTGCAAAATAAATCACAGATATGCAAATTTTACAATACTACAGCATCAAAATTCTTTTTGCATTGCGCAATTTTCACGCTACTTAATTGTTGGATTATTTTCCTGTGCTTTGTTACCATTCGTATACATATATTGTTTATTTTTTGCTTGCTCGATTTTTGTTTCACTCATTTTCTTATACTAGGTTCACATATAAGTAGATCATCCTCATTTTCGAGCTTAACACCCTAATCTGTAATTATAACAAGAGATTAGCCATATAAAATTCGTCCCTTGTTAATCTGTAATTATAAAATAATCTCAGATTTAACCGATAACTTTTCGGTGTCCATCCTAGTTTTATCGATTGTTTTTTGCGAAAGAGAGGAGAAATGCCAAATGTAAAAGTAAACAAAAATGTACGCTAGCAAGTAAAAGAGGTTTGTAAAGGTGTTTTTAATAAAATGTTAAGTTAAAATATATTTATATTGCTTATTATAGCAGAAAAACGTTATCACGGTGGCACAGAGAAGAAACATAACTTTTCCTTGAAATGTGAAAATAACAAGCACAACAAATTTGACGGCTAATAATCTGAGATTTGCCTGTGTAAACGGGGTGATTAAGAAACGAGCTTTGATTGATATAATATTGATATGTGAACATAGTTTTAGTCTCATGCCATAATTAGGTTGTATATTATCTTTACCGTTGAAAGATTTTTCGGTGGCGTCGATGGTGGCTGCGGCGGTGGTCCACGATTTGTGCGTAAATTCGCCTCGGTTGCATTGATCGGCGGTTGTTGTTGCTGCTGCTGCTTCTGTCGCTTCAGTGTTAAATGCTTAGTTAATTCGGCATTGAAATCTAATGGACCATTACTGCTGCTGCCGCCACCGGCGGTGCTTGCATTCGCAGGTGGTGATGTGTCGTTGCGTCTATTCGCTGCCGACGAGTCATTGGACGCCGTTGGGACTGCTGGTGCTTGTGCTAAATGCCATGCAGAAATTAAAAGAAAAGAAAATAAAATAAAATGAAACAATAGTTAGTAAAAGTCACACAATGCAATAGAGGCGTTGTTTGTAGCCTGCGCTACTCACCACGACTACTGCCATTGACTGGCTTCAGTTTGGGCATTGAGGTCAGCCCTTCGAATAGGCCACCCAGTTTTGGTGCGCCATTGCCCACATTGTTGTTATTGCTATTGCTGATGTTGTTGTTATTGTTGTGTATTCGTTTCGGTGAACTCGTTGCGGATGACGTTGAATCGCAAATCTGTGCGTTATCGGGGAAAAAATAACAAAAAATTGTCTTTATTTACTTACACATAGTATGTATGTAGAAGTACAAATAATTAAAAGCTATAAAATTTAAAGGCGCACAAAAACAAACTAAAAATATATGTATGTATATATGAGCAATATTAGCACATGAGACACACCTTTCCTGCTAGGGCTGGTCCGCTTTTATCAACCGTTGTAGTCTTTTTCAGTTTAGTGCCCTTTTGTATGGACTGTAGGAGCGCTGAACGCACATCTCCACCACCGGCACCACCTAACTTCAGGCCTCCCATTGCCGGAGGCGGTGGTGGACCTGGTGGCGGCGGTGGGCCGGGCGGTGGTGGAATAGCCATCTGCAAGAAAAGAGAGAGTTGTATTTGAGTACATAATTTTGATTAGATAAAATTAAAAAATACGAAAGTAAATGAAGAATAGGTTTTATAAATATTTATCGCATCAGTCCTAGTTATTCTGAACGTTACTGAACATTTTGTAACCAAAATTTTGAATAACAAAAATTCGTGTGTTAACTTTATTTGCTGGCTACAACATTTTTGTTACCAGCACAGAATATATCGTCGGTGCATACTAAGCAAGACACGCGACTGTTTTGACGGCGAATAAGGACGTGCAAAAAATAAGACCAAGAAAGACGCGTAAACCTATATGACGGCGAAGAAAAACACGCGATAAAAGTAGACGCGTCTTTTTCTCATCAACAAATAGGTTTTTGCGTCTTTCTTCGCCGAAGTTTTTTTAAATGCCTGTTTCGCAGTCAACTTTGAGCTGGAGTCTTTTTTCGCAAAATTTCTTATTCTTCAGATAAGCTATGTTCAGCACCCATCATATCCCCAGTGACACAGTAAAATAAATATGTAAATACAATATCAGTCATGTCAAAGTGATAATGGGGCTTATGACTAAACAATTGCTTTTTCTTGAAATTTCAGACCTTTTACTCGATTTATTAAAACAAATTTGAGTAGAAGGTTTTAAATTTTAAGAAAAAGCAATTGCTTATGTTTATTTATTTATTTTTAAGAATTTTCAATTAAAACACAGTTCATTCTCTAACTAAACGCAAGTTTAAAACTTTGAAGAAAACTAAAAAAAAAAATGCAAAAAGTTTTCATCAAAATTTCAAACTTTTTTCTCGGAAGTGTTAGCATTTTTTTGAGTATACAGTTTTATAGCCCATTCACAGTGCATAGTTAACTAAAATTAGGATGAACATTTTTTGCATTTTTTTTTTTAATTTCTACAAAGCTTTAAAATGGGGTTTATATGGGTTTTGTTCAAAGACCGAGAACGCGTTTAAATTTTGGATTAGTTTTGCACGAGCACAAAATGTAATGTCAAGAACGTTCCCACAAAGGGCCAAATGGGAGCAAAAGTATTGAGAGCAGTTTAAACGGGAACAAAATGCGAACAAAACTCTCGGGAACGTTCTCAAGAAGAACATAATGAGAACGAAACTTTCGGGAACGTATCCAATGAGAACAAAATAAAAAACGAAAATATCGAGAACGAGGAGGATCAAATAAGAACAAAAGTATTGGGAAAGTTCTGCTAGAGCACAAAAGGAAGGAAAAGGAAAAGGTTTTGAGAACACAACGTTAAGAATCTCGTTTCACTGAGAACCACGATTGTTAATTTTAAGCTAGAGGAAAGCTGCATAAGTTCAACTTCCATGTCGTTTATCACTAGGGTGAACTTTCCATTTATGGAACGATTTTTCATTTTCTGGGCAAGAAAATTTCGTGTCTTAAGTCTTTCGTTGACTTTATTTGCATAATTATCATTCAGCTCTTTTTTTTTTGTAAAATTTATATATTCATGAGACAAATTTTGTTCTCAGTTCCATTCTTCGCGAATAGTTCAGAGAAGATTTGGTCCCCATTCGTTCTTTGTCAAAAATGCTTGTGACTTTAGCTTCCAAATTATTCTACGAGAGAAAGTTTCTTAGGTTTTGTTCCCGTTATGTTATTTGCCTAAACGTTCCGGAGACTTTCGTTCCCATTTTGTTCTCTTAGAAATGTTACCGAAAATATATTATATTCTATTATTCTCTTTGTGAACGTTTCACAGGGTTATGTTCTTATATAATTTCCATTGAGAACGTTCTCGACAGTTTTGTTCTCATTTAGGTTTTGGTTTTGAAGCATTCTTGTGAAAAAAACTACGAGAGCAATACTTAGTTTCAATAATACCTTTTATTCTCGGCCCCTGGTAATTACAATAGAAATTCTTTGTTATGGAATTCGAAAAAAAATGCATTTGAAATTACTTCTAAGGCATTGAAAAAGTAATAAGTTCCTTTGCTGTGGACTGAAGGAATTGATTCCTAATTACAATTACTGAGAAATGTAGTCGTAATATAATTGCATTTACCCAGCTCTGGCTATACGTTATTGTAAGACTTCATTTCCTACCAGGACTGCCTAAACATTTGATGTTGTATACATCTTGAGCATCTTTGAAGCCACTTCTTACTCCAACATTACGTACAAAACGACTCCAATAATTTTGAAAACTACATATAACAAAGTTAGAGGGTCATTCGCGCTTGCTTTGCTCTTATCAAAATGGTTGTAATCTCTTTTTAAGATAAACAGATTTTCTAAGTAAAAGTAATAAAGAAATATTTTAAGTGATATATGTAATTAAAAAGCATTTATAAAATTAATAATATTACTACAAAATTAAACCATGATCTCATCATCTTACAATGGGCTATCAAAGCAGCGTAAAATAAGCCAAGACGCAATATAGTTGAAGATACAATTGAGGAATTCTACAAATGTCAAAACGGTCATCAAGTTTAAAGCAGCTAATATGGCTTCGGGTTGCTGTGAAGCACCCTAAAATGTTTTTATAAATATCATAAAATGTATCATAATAAATATGATTAGTCATCAGGAACCGCAAATAATGGCGAAAAGTTTCAACTCAAAACAATAAAAAAATGCTGAAAGAGAAATTTTGCGTGCATAGGGTACAAAGCAACATAAAATAATCGTTATTTTTAAGTTTTATTTTTTGCTTAGAAAATAAAACTTACGTTTTTGATATTTTTTGTTATGCAAAGGCTTAAGATAAAAATAGAGATTAATTAATCTATTAATATTACGGCAATGGTATTGGGTAAGGTAGTTGTAATGGTAATGTTAAAGGTAATAGTAATGATAATTGCAATGGTAAAGGTAATGATAATGTTAATTTTCAACTTCGAATTGGCGTTCGCATTTGAATTCATGTTCGTTTTCGTTTTTGTAATCGCTTCCGTCTTTCGTATTTGTTTCGGTCTTCGTATTCCTCTCCGTATTCGTTTTCTTATCATACGTTTTACGACTTCTTTGACATATTCGTACTCGTCTTCGTGTTCGTATTCGTGATCGCTTTGGTATGCATGTTCCCTTTTGAGTTTGTTTTTGTATCCATCTTCGTATTCGTCTCCGGCTTCGCAGTCTCATCATTCGCCTTTGCATTTGGATTTGGCGGAGAACCGCACTCATACTACATGCTGTGCATTGTACTGTTTTCGTGTTCCCTTTTAACATTTTTTAAATCTACGATTTACGAATAAACCGGAGAAGATTTTTGGGTGTTAAAGAGCTCATCGCTGCCAAAAACCTCATACCAGATACTTGCAAAGGCGGGCAGAAGCACCAAAAGTGTTCCGCTGTCTCATCGCCTTCAAGGCAGAAAGGGCAAATGGGATTGCAATGTATGCCCATCACAGTCAGGTGTTTATGCCAGAGAAGTGACCAGTCAACAGTTCCATAAGTTGTCTGCAGTCCCATCTGCAAAATGAAAGCATATATCTATCTAGCCAGACCATCTGAGGTTGAGGACAAAATGAGTTTTGCTCACCTTTGGCCATTGAAGCTACCGTTAACAACTGGGTGAATATTTCGCACTGGGTGAGTGGGTGGCTTGGAGGAGCCGCAGTGCTCTAATTTTTTGCGGACCGAAAAATACCTGGTTTCTCTGGCCACGACCACGGCGGTGTCACACGATTGGTACATTTGTCATTTTTTTATATTGGGCTATTGGTAAAAAATAAAAACTGGGACGACAATTTTCTTTTGTGGTCATACGATTGGTGCTATACGGCGAACGTCTATTGAACGACTTGAACAAATTCTTTTTCGTGATTGGGATAAAGAAAAATATTTATGCATTCACGATTGGGACATGATTTGCACCAAATATTGGACAAATGCCCAATCATGTAAAACTGCCTTAAGCAAAACATAAAACTCAAATAATAACTTTTATTTTCTGAGCAAAACACACAAGCACACAAAACTAAAAAATGATTACAACCATTAAAAAGTATTTTTTTATAAAAGTTATAACCGTTACAGGATTCGAATTTGGCATGCAAATTATCCCATTAGTTCTAGCATTCAAAAGATTTTCAATTTAATGTGTCAAAAAGCACTTTTTTTGCGTTTTTTTTTATATTTTGAATTTAATGTGTCAAAAAGAACTTTTTTTTGCATTTTTCAAACATTTATTGTAGAAAAAAAATCGGAATACAACCTTTCGAATAAGGTAAAAAGAAAGCCCTTAACCTAAAGTTGAGGCCCTCACCACACTTACGCACTCAGTTTCCGTTGAACGCTTTGGCATCAGTTCAACGGCTATTTTACGAGTGTCTTTTATTTAAAATTCCTCTGCAGAACTAATTTCCGTAAATTTGAAATCGTTGAAATTCATTGATCATCTGTAAGTCGTACTATTGTAAAAAGAGAAATTGCTTGGCTGCTTAAAACCATGCGAAACTTTCTGCAACGTACCATCAATCCAAGCATTCTGAGTAGTTGTCATAGCGATACTATTGAAACCGATTTATATGTTACACCTCTAAATTCTGCAGTGTAAAAAACTAGTTAGTCATAAAGTTCTATTATAGCGAGGAATATGCGCCTGAATAGATTTGTTGACACATTTAATTGCTTATTTGCATTAGTGCAGCAATAAAAAATTACCAACTTTAGCTGGAGTAGAGAACGAAGTTAGGCGCTAATTATGAGGGGTATGAAAATGAAATAACAGAACTACCAAAACAAAAGAGGTAACAAATTTCTATGACCGTAAATGGAGCGCAATGTAATAGAAATTTCCGGTAAAACTATGCATGGAAAAAAGTGTGAATGCAAAATTTTTAAAGAACGTTTAGTAGCTAAGTAACCTCGATTTCCGGGTGACATAAGAGCTTAGCATTTGACTCTTCCTTACCATTTTATTTTTGTCAAGCAAAAAAGGAAGTAATAAGCAAATAATAGAACTTTTTTATTCTTATTTTTATCTTTTTTTTATTTTGCATGAAAAGTTAATTCTTATGCGCTGCGCAAAAAAGAATTGAGCAGCTGAAAAAGGCACTTGAACCTGAAAAAAATGTTACGCGCAGCCGCAAAACGCGGTTTGCATACCAAATCACCGTGTAAATAGAATCGACGAATGAGCGAACGAACGAACTTGTGATTTATTTGCTTGAGTAACAAAATCAGAAGACAATAAATATGAGCGGACAACCGTAGGTCGTATGGATCGTATAAACAGCAAGCGGCAAGCAGCAACACCAACAACATTAACTATTAAATGACAATGACAAGTCGTAAATAGCAAAAAAACAAAAAAATTAAATAAAAACTTTACAAAATACCCACACGCGCGCACCGCATATAAGATTCATTTAGTTTTATAAGGTATTAAATGAGTCATCAATGAATCAAAGATCCAAATAAATAGAAAGAGAGCGAGAGGAATGATTAAGAAAACTTACAAGCCACTTTTAAAACGGGATTTGAAAAATAAATTGCAAATTGTAGCTGCAAAAATGCAAGCATGACTAAGCCAAGCTACGCGATGCGTTTGTCAAATGTGATCGATATTCAAAGTCGATTATTTTTAATGCATAAATTATTTACCTTTCTATTGGACGCTTGTTGACAGTTGCACTTTTATTTATATGTATTTTGCTTCGATCTAAATAACAATGACTAATTGTGCAGATCTTGTTTTTTTTTATTCGATTTCTTTGAACTAGCAAGCAAAGTACAGAGATTTCTGCAGCTGTTAAGTTTAAATTCCAGCCAAGATTTTGTTTACATACACACGAGACACTTATAAACAAAGACGCCGTAGGTACAAATCTCGCGTATAATCACAGGTGAGTCAGCAGCTCTTGGCGAATATTTCTTCAGAAACTTTTTTCCAATAAAAAAGTGCGAAAAGACGCGTCGAGCTATTACTTTACATTTCTTTTGTGGAAATTATTTCATGGCACCACACGCAAAGTGAAGATCAGCAGCAGCCAAACGCTGGTATTTTTAAGGCACAGTCTTTATTTTTATTTCCAATAAAAAATTAAATTTTTACTTGTTTGGCACGCTGCCCCGAAAAAATCGCGGCCAACATTTATATCAGTTTTTTTTTATTAAATTATTTGCTACACTCTGCTTTAGCATTAGCAAATAAAAACTTTTAAACGCACCACACGCAATGCACGCACGCGTATTTACACATCACCGCTCGCGTTCAACGCGCAAATGGAAACAAAATAGCTTCGAAAAATGGAACGGCCACAACACTCGCCGGCCGACTGCTTTGCTGCGATTAGCGCACTGGAAGACTACATCAAAGCCATCACCATCACCAGCAGTGTCAGCGTCAGCGCGCGATGACGAAGAAGCTAACAAGCCGAGTACGCTAGCAAGGTAGCTAAGCTAGTGAAATCAGCAAAAGCAAGGCATGCGGGCAAGGCAGCAAAGCGCACTGTTCCGACGACGCTGCGGGAGCAATGAGACTACAAATGTATTTACGTGAAAGATATGTATGTAAGAACATTTACACAAAAATACCAGCTAAATGCCCAACCAGCCTCAGACTAAAGTGACTTAAACGTTATTGCCTATGCTACTCTACTCTTCCCGATGCTATCTGAGCTGATACTTACAAATGTCTGAATGTGAAGCTCCTGCAGGCGGCGCGTGCCCACATTGATTCGTTGCCGACGAGTTTGCCTCCGGCTGAGTGTGAGATTTTCAAGAAAATGACGTCACCGACATTGCTGATTGTAAAAATGCTCGTGAATTATATTCTTGCACACTCTCATAGCTAATTGATAAGCTCTGCTTATATAGCGACAGATTTAAATCTGTTAAACGCGTAAAAGAAAAAAAAACAAGAGTCTAGAATCCAGACTGCAAGTATGTAGATCGAGGATAGACTCTGATTGATGATTCAACGCCAGCAAATGTGTGGCAATTTAAAGTTGAATTTAACAAAATAAATTACACGAATGAATTGTTCTAATGCTTAGTAGTTAACCCTTAGTGGGTGATGTGATATATAGGAACCATAGTTGTTATCTTTAGCGCTTTGGCAACCCGGGCCAGAATCCAGGCATTAGTGATCGAAGGATTAGTTGTTTCGAATCGAATGACTGAAATTTACAGTTGCTTTCTCTCTAAGACAATTTTAATTGACAAAGCGGAGCCAAATCTTGGAAAGTCCCGCGAAGGGAGTATTAATTTAACAGTTACCAGCTCTGATATGTAAATCCAGGGACCGTAATTGTTATGATCTTTATTCTAGTTTTCCTATCTAATTTAACCGTTATTTTATGATTTTTATTTATTTCGATCAAGAACCATCGTAATCTATTTTTTTATTTTTATTTTTCGATCATACAATAACCGTTATTTTCGGATTATATTTTTTAGAACATAAAAGATTTAAAACGGTCTTAAAAATGCAATCTCCATCATAACTGTTAAAAAAAAATCGAAAAATAAATAAAAATCCAAAATGACGAGTACTATTTTTCATCGAAAAAATAAAACTTTCAAAATAACTATTAAATTTGACCGAAAAAATGGTAATCCAAATTTGACGATTATTCTTGATAAAAAATAACGAGTTTGCAATTATGTATCTAACAGCAACCTTTATTATCTTTGATTTTTTTTTCGATGAATTTTTTATCGTTATTTTTAATTTTTATTTTTTGATGATATAAAAGTTATTTTCAGATTTACTTTTTTAGATCATAAAAGATTTTAAATGGTCATGAAAACACAATCTCCATCATAACTGCTAGAAACTATAGAAAAAAATAAAAAATCCAAATTTACCAAGTATTCTTGTAAAACAAAAAGTACTCTGCAATTATGTAAAAACCGTTACAACGCTGACGAATTTTTCTCTCCATTGATCGTTTAAACGATGGAAAAAAAATAGACTACGAAAATCAGTCTTGTCAATTTGGAAGAAAATTAACTTCTCATATGAGTTTGTAAATGGTACAACCTAAAGTAAAAAAATATCTGATTTTGAGATAAATTTCGAAATTTTGGCTTTCAGTCTTGGAAGTTAGATTTATTTACTCCGACTTACTGCTTAGAAATAATACACTCAAATTCTTAAGTTTATTCTCGTTTCATTCGGTATCGATTACCGTGGAATGAGCCCGTTATATATTTTTTTTTATTTTTTCTCTCAAGAGTAATCGTTATTTTTTTAAATATTTAGGGACAATTTCTGATTTTTTTTTTCGACCACACTATGTATAACCGTTATATTCAGATTTAACGCTTTAGATCATAAAATTTTTAAAATACCATATATTTTATTTTTAATAAAAAATAAAAATCCAAATTTAATGATTATTCTTGATCAAAAAATTAAAAATCATTAATTGTGATTTTGCAATTATCTAATTAAAACAATCGATAGACTCCATGTTGCCGTGGTCCGATTGCGTGTTCGTCTCGGGGAGGAGAAGGTTCAAAGAGAGTTGCCACCTGCTTAAAAAGTTAAATTAAATCAAATTAATCGGATTCATCAAATACCGCAATACGGCTTTCAAATCGCAAAGGGCTAAGCAGAGCTCATTTAAAGCAAATATTTTTTTAAGAAGGTTGTCCCCTGTTTGAAAATTTAAATTCCATTGACTTGATTAGATGAAAGAAATATTACAATGTGTTTGTCAAGTGAAAGAGATTTAAAACAGCTCACTTCGCAAAATATTTTAAAGCAGGTTGCGACCTGTTTGAGTAATTAAATTCGATCACATCATATATATGGGGAATTCCATACCAAAATGGACGGAGTTCACACTTCATGTGTTTGATTTGTTTCAAATTTTTAGGGTTGATGAATAAACATAAATAATAAATAAATATGAAATTTGAGCTTGACTAATAAATTTTTATAAACTTTACAGCACAAAAACAAAAACCAATCGATTTAATAGTTTTTCAAATATCTCGAGAACAGGGCGAGAAAAAAATTAAAAAAAAAATCACACATACGCACATCAAAATATTTTTTATTTTTATTTTTTTCTTGAACAATTTTTCACACACAAATTTTTTGATAATAAAATTAGTTTTTGAAAATACGCCGTCTCAAAAAAAAGTTTAATGTAATCATAATGGTAGCTCTGAGTATTGCGCAATATTTAAGTATAGTATTATGCGGTGCACTCTACAATAATTTGAGTTATGAATTTTTCGTTCCTATCGGCGAGTAGAAGGTTTATATCTACGTTAAAATAACAAAAGAGTTGCCATCTGTAAAAAATCAAACTCAGCTTATATCCAGGTTAAAACAACAAAAGAGTTGCCATCTGTAAAAAATCAAACTCAGCTAAGTTAAACGAATTACTACAATATGGGTATCAATCGAAATGTTTTGGAGAAGACTAATTTCTAAACTGCACGTAGGAGGGTTGCCACCTGTCTACAAAACTAAATCCAACTTGAATTAAAGGAATTGGGTAATTGAATTATGTATCAAAACATGGTTGTCAGATGAAATAGGCTAAAAAAGGTTGCAAATTGAAAACATTTTGAAAAGGGTTGCCACCTGTTTAAACATTAAAATGCATTAATATGTTATGGCTATCACTCGAAAAGACTTTGAAAAGGTATAATTACTAAAATACATTTACTGGCTTGCCACTTGTTTAAAAAGTAAAATTCAAGTTCAATTATAGGATTTAGGTAATTAGAATATGTATCACAATTGAGTGTCGAGACGAAAGAGGTTTAAATAGGTTATATTTTGAAAATATTTTGAAGAAGTTGCCACCTATTTAAAAAGTCGAAGTTATTTAATTATACACAAGTTAAATGAAATATGTATTAAAATATGGGGCTACCCGGCAGACGCTTTAGTGTAGCCTATGTAGACAGAAACTTCAATTTCGCTAAAAATCAATTTTGGAGTGACGCAAAAGAGGGCTCCTGAGAAATTGATAAAATACAAAAAAGCGTTGTTTGAATTTGAATGACGCGTATTCTGTGGAGAACTTGCCTTTTTGACTCATTCAAGTCGCTTTTGTTGGTCGCAAAAAATATGATTCAATTCCGCCTTGACACTTTTTTCCACGTAAATCTGCTAAAAGCCAAAATTTTTATTATATTATTTGCATATACATACATAGTAAAGGAGATAGAGACGCATTGACAACCAAGCAACAAAGTTACAACTAACAAAGAATAAATGTAGATAATTTTCTTAAGTTTGCTTTGACAAATACAGCTGCAGGCAAACCGAGTTTTAATGAGTACTTGCATTTATCACCAATGAGTAATTGCATACATATGGCGCAAATGTGTGACTTGAATGCGAATTGAGATTAAAATGCAGATACCTTAGGAGTTGCTTTTTTAATTTTGCTTTTTAGGTTTTCAAAAATTTTTCGTCAGCTGAACTAAAAATTCTAAGGTTAAAAGTTCTAGGCTATCGAGATATCGTTGTCGATGTTGGAGGGCGCAAAAGTAAAAGTTTCTATACATCTAAATAAAACAAGCTCCTTTGGCATTAAAAGCGCTTGTCCTCTCAACGAAAATCTTCAATCAGATGCTTAAAGATTTTATAAGATTTGGGCACCTATTTTTTGATTTGCTCCAACTTTGGCTATTGACTGAAGCCGGCGATACTTACAGTCCGCGTCAAATGTTAGTGTACATTTTGTTCTAATTTAAATAATATTCACAATTATTTTCATGAAAAATAATTTTCATGAACAATTTTTTTCGTTAATTACCTATTTATAAAAATTAAGTTCATACTATAAACTGTATATATAAATCAAAGTTCCACACTTTATATAAAGTTCACAATAATTCAAAAAAATGGTATCAAAATTTCGAAATTTTTATTCAGAATTTCTAGAAAATTTTCGGAGGATGCAGTTTTGTAGCCCGTTCAGTTTTAGTCGAATTTAGAATTTTTTTTTTGTGGAGGTATGCATTGGGTGTTGCGCATTTTCTGCCATATAGAAATAGATTTTGATCATGCGTTATAAGAAAGAAAAGACGCAACCCCTGCACAAAAAAATCTAAAAAATCAACGGTTATCTTTAGCGACTTCAAGCTAGCATTTTGTTTTACTAAAATTGAACGGGCTACAAAACTGCATGGTCGAAAATTTTCTAGAAATTCTGAATAAAAATTTGGAAACTTTGATGAAAATTTGTTGAATTTGTATTGCTTTTATATAAAGTGTGAAACTTTGATTTATACGGTTTATGTTATGGAATAAACTATATTTTCAAAAGTAGTAGTTAATGAAAAAAACTTTTCATTAAAATAATTTCGAATATTATATTAGAACAAGGTGTACACTAACATCTGACACTGACTGTATGTAAGTGAAACCTTTTTGGATAAAAAAGAAATATGAGAGCGATGGGTATGGCACAAAACCTAGACAAAAAACGAATATATTTGAAAATCACTAGATGATGAGGAGGCGAGCGTTAAATTCTATTTCACATACCGCGGCATTCCATTTAACGACGAAACCAAGATCCCTTCCTCACGAAACAGTAGGTTGGTCCAAAAACCAGTAAAGTCGGAATTGTAATGCTCTCACCCCCTAGGATTGTTCTATATCGAAAAAAGTATACCCCTACTTTTTTATTTTGAAATCAAAAAATATTTAGAGCTCGCTCGAAGCGCTTTCCATGTATTTTTATATGGAAAAAATACATTTTTTCGTAGAGAGGGTATAGAATTCTTGAAAATCAATAATTTTCTATCGGAAAACTCTGGTTCTCTTCAGGAGACTTTCAATCATAATACCCAATTGTTTATTTAACCATTTTTTAATACCAACGATTTTTTATTGGTCGCCCCATTGCATTTTTCAGGGTTTTTGACGGAGCTATAAATTATAGTTGCAATGAAAAAGTGCTTAAATAAACAATTGGGTATTATTATTGTCAATCCCCTGTAGATGAGCAGAGTTTTCTGGTAAAAAATAATGATTTTTAACTATTCTATACCATTTCTACCAAAAGTTGTTTTTCCCCATGTAAAATACATTGAAAACGCTTTGGACGCTTTGAACTACCTCTAAATATTTTTTGATTTCAAAATAAAACAAGTAATTTTACCAAAAAACCGACTTCAATTCTCATAAAAAAAAAATATATATATATATATATATCTCATGATCCAATGACCGGATCTAAACCTCTGAGACACTACCTTTCTGATGCAAAAAGAAATCGGTTGACGTGATCCAAAGTTATGCGGTAACATCTTTTTGGAAGTCGGTTAAAAATAAGGGTATATTTTTTCGGTATAGAACAGTCCTAGGAGGTGAGAACATGAAAATTCCGACTTTACTTTTTTTTACTTGCATTTTTGGACCACCCTACGAAACAGTCATAAATAAGACCGGTGCTTTTATATGGTGATGCATATATGTGAAACCTCAATCAAGCGAATGAAACCCATTTAAGAAATTTAAGCGTAAAATATTGAGAAAAGTAATTCAGCAAGTGTGTGAGAGCGCGGCGCATGGACGAATGCCCGTTACAGACCCATTTATATTAAAAACGCAAACATAAGAACACCGAAAACCAAATGGGTGATGATCTAAAAAAAAGGTAAGTGAAAAACTGGAGATCGGTGACTCTAGATCGTTTTGAAGGGCAAGATTGTTGAAGCAACAAATGATCACCTTTGAGCGAATGTATTCATAAGATACCGCAGCGGAAACGATGAAGTGCGCGTGCTATTTTAACTGATAGTTCACACGTCATTCCTGGATGGATAAGGACGAACGTCAAGTAACCAGCAGGCTCCACATCAGCCCAAAATCTAGTGCGACTTAACCTTTCGCCGGCCAGGTTGCCATCTGGAAAACAAAATCATCAAAGCCATTGGCACTTGGGTACGGCGGGTAATAAACTACCTCACTAAGATGCTCAATTTGCCCATGACTCCTCTCATCATTCCTGTCCTGTGGAAGTCTGGAGAGTTGTTACTTGCAACTGCTGGTGAGTTGGGTAACGAAACTATTAGTAGATAATACAAATTAATTTTTGAATTTCCAAATTTTATTTGTGTGCTAAAATGTCCAAAAAAACCCCCGGTGAAAATGCATACAACCATCGATCATAAAGACTTAACGTCGTACAGTGCTTATGTAGACATATGTAGTTACAAGCGTAAACAAATACATATAACTTAGTATTCATGCAAGTCCGTAGATAAATACTTATGTATTTTGTAAACAATTGAATAAACAAAAATATCGCACAACTATTTTGGCATTATTCGCTGGCTTGCGGCGCGTACGAAAAAGCTTTCACTTGCATTTCAACTTACAAAGTAAAGGGTGAAAGATCTAATGGAATACTTAAAACCAAAGAAATGCAAGTAGGCACTCGTAACACGTGTGTTGCATGACGAGTGCGCTACTGGACTATCAAAAAAGAGACAAAATGTAAGTAGTAAATGAAACTTAAAACGTAACAAATACAATTTTACAGTTAATAAACTTTGTGACCTAAAATAGGTTATGCAACAATTTTATGTGGCAGGAATAGTTAACCAAAACGTCATTGATGACATACTTAGTACATACAAGCCAATCTATGCGAGTGTATCCATTTTACGAACCGGCTCCATTTCACGCCCAATTTGATAACCACACTAACTGAGTGAGTGAGTGAGTGTTTGTTTGAGTAAGTGGTAATGGGGAATGTAAGTGCTAACGTTAAATTTATTATCGGTCAAAAGGTAGGTCGAGCAAAGGCACACCACCACTTGGTTACTTCGACAGCGCAAGGCAAACGTGAAGACCCATGCAAGTGTTTTTATTGTTGTGCATTTACTTAATTTACTAGCTTTGCTTTGGTTATGTTGATGCGTTAGCTGTTGAGGTCATACATTGTAGCCATTGTGTATACTATTAGTTTTCAGCTCAAATGTACATAATATGAATGTATGACTGCCCATGGGAATATGAACCTATGCGGTTGCATGAATGGCTGACTTGCGACTTTCTGGCGTGCGTATGAAAACACCCACATGCATGACCAACAATTAGCCAAGGTTGTTATTTAAGAAAATTGGCATTGATGTTCCTGTCAACAAACCGCACCTAAATAAATTAATTTGGCATTTTCCTGTGATGGTTTTTTTTTGTGAAAATTAAATTGAGTGATATTGTAAAAAAAAATTATACAGTTGCCAATTTGTTTAATGGACGAGGGGAGTTTATTTGTGGCGGAAAGAGAAATTCATTTTGTTGAATGAATGAAAATGTAAAATTGGATACGCTGTACATACTGCCAGAGATGGTAAATATATTCGAAAATAGATCTACAGCCGGGTTCTTCCTAATCCTTTTATGTTTTACGATAAAACAATTTTAAGTTTTTTTCACTGTTTCCATATCATCCGATTTGGAAATTTTGCGGTCATTGAATTTAGAAGCAAGTTCAATTTGGTTTAAAATTAAATCGGAAAATGCGACGACGAATAAAGAGACAAAGACGAATACGAAGGCAAAGGTGAATACGAAGACCAAATCAAAAACTAAGACGAAAAAGAAGTGGAATACGAATAGATACGACGTCGAATATGAAGTTAAAAAAGAAGATAAATACGAAGATGAATACGAAGATGAATACGAAGACGAAGTCGAATACAAATACAAATTTGAAGAGGCGATCAAAAATAAGGTGAAGACGAATACGCGAGGAACCGGAACCGGAGAACCGGATCCTTTACGAGGACCGAAAAACGGTTCTAACGGAACCGAAACTCGATTCCAAAAGAAGCGAAAAACGGTTCCGGAAGAACCGTAACTCGATCCAAAAAGAACCGAAAAACGGTTCCACAAGAACCTAAACTCGATTCCAACAGAACCGAATAACGGTTCCGGAAGAACTTAAACTCGATTCCAAAAAAAAACGAAATATGGTTCCAAAAGAACCCGAAACGGAAAATGATCTCAGAATAACCGAAAAAATACTTAAAAAGAACTGAAAAGCCATTGCAAAAGAACCAAAAACGGATCCTGCAGAACCGAAAATCGGCCAAGAAAAAATTGATTGTTCGGCATAAAGTCTAAATATGAAGATATCTACCTGAAATTCGGTTTAGATATCGCTCATTCACTTCAATAGTGTCATAATCTAAAAATTACAAATTATGAGTTGAGTATGCAGAAATTACGGCTACCTCTTCTTCTAGTATGTTGTGTAAAAATTTTATAGCCGTTTTTCTCGAGTTGAGCTTTTTTGAGTTAAGACGCTATTGAAGTATGGATGATATGTGTTATGGAGTTCTGAGTTGACCTACCAAATTTTGTTCGGTTCAAGCCAAAAGTGCAATGGTTTTTTCGACCAAGTTATTGTTTGATTGTTACAAAGCTTTTTTCTTGGTAAGCCATGAGATTCAAGTTGAACATTTGAAAACATATTTGCATGTCTGCCTGTTGCTAAACGTGCAGATGCTTGCTGTTATTTGTTGGCTTCCAGCAGTTTCGGGTTCGAATGCCAAAGGCAACATATAATTTTTTTTTTTTTTTTTTTTTTTTTTTTTTTTTTTTAATTACGAAAAAGCATCTGCCAAGTGCAGAACCAAATTAAACGACGAAGAAAATCGATCCAAGTTGAACATTGTGTAAATAAATAAATGTGTTTTCATTTATAGAGCCGCAATAGCTGAGTGTGCAGAAATGCTTGCTGTTATTTTCTAACTTTCAGAAGATGTGGGTTGAAATACCATCAGAGGCGACGTGTTAAAATGATAATGAAAATGTTTGTTTTGTATCTCCGAATTATGAAAAAGCATCTGTGAAGGGCAGAATATAAGCGTATTTAAAAGAAAGCATCGGCAACCAAAAATTTGTTTAATGTAAACAAAAGTGTATCTCATATTATCAAATCAGTGTTGAAAATATCAGCCATGGTACTGTTATTATTAAACAAAAATCACTTTGATTCCATTTCAAGTTTAAATTTGGTAATATTAACCAAATTGAGAAATAAAATGAAATCCACAAAATTTAAATGTTTATACACCCAATCCTACATACACAAATACATACATATGTACTAACTTATTATTGTAAATTAAAAAAAAATTTAAATGGGCAAATTTTCAGCTATCAGACGCGGTGAATCACTGAATGTCGCTTCGGTGGTTTTTATAGAAATTCCATTATTATTTTAAATAATCTTATCTTATCGTCTTGAAATGCGCATAGCTGATTTTAATACAAATACAAAAACTAGACAATATTGTTAACAAAGTGTAGGAGTTTATTGTAAACTTAGGAATAATAAATAAATGAAAATGATGAGAAATTAATGTGTAAAGCTACTAAGATAAATTAATTCTTTTTAGATCAGCATTAGTTAAGAAACCACAATCATCATATGAGTCCAGCGGATCGTTAAAATACCAAACAAATGTAATATACATACATAATGAAGTTTATGCTTTCTATAGCATATTTAAATATTTCCGCATTGCCTTGATAGGCTGTGATTTGTTGGAATGCATTTTCGCAGTACAAAAAATGCATTTCAGCTAATATTTGCACGATTATGAGTCAACACGATTACGCAGCTCGAGTGACATTGGGAATTTCTGAAACAGCTATTAATTTTGAGAGAGAGAAAATAACTATTAGTTGATGATTTCAGAATTTGTTATTTCGATTCTAAATTAACAACAAATTAGTTTTAATATCAGTGAGCAATACACGTGCATACATGTACATATGTATTTGCCTAGAATAAGATGACATTTGGCGTGTACGACTGAAGAGTTCTACAAATCGTTGACTGACTAGACTTAAAATGTTTTATTTTATGGCAAAATTCTATTTCACTTTAGAACTTTCAACAATTTGGAACCGCTATATGGGAGCTGGGCGTGGTGAGCATACGATTTCTCTCATTTTCAATACCAACTATATTCAGTTGGTAATCACGAACCAAATTGATTTGCTCGACAGATAAAATCACAAATAAATTTGAATGGTTATTTGTTCGAAAAATCAAATCACAAATAAATTCCAATCAATTCGATTTTTGAATTTATGATTTGACTAATCCAAAATCACGAAACCCTGCCTTGGATAAAGGGCAATCATAATCCTAAATTAGGTTGAGATATCTCAAGTTTAGGTCAAGTAATCGTGTACACGAACAGACGAATGGACGGACGAACAGATAGACGTGGGTTAATCGACTTCGCTTTTCATTCTGAGCGATTCGGTAGATAGATTTATGTCTATATTTATCTCGATTTCTTTTAGCTGTTACAAGCAACTGTTATGCGACTAAAGTCATAATACCCTTGTGCAAAGTGCACTCGAGTTATAAAAACTGGAATTTTACTTAATATCTGACAGAATAAAAATTGTAAAAACTAATAAACACCGAGTTCTTTTCAAAAATGTTGCCTTACATTCCCGCAACTGGATATCAGTCGTTTATTTTATAACGCATAAGTAGGTTTAACTTTCAGACTAGGGATGTTTCGAACGTCATATTTTTCATATTCGCGAATGCGAATGCGAATGTGCGAATGCAAATGCGAATGTTAGGAATAACAATTAAAAACTATAATCAACTTAATTCATCGTTTTTATTACTTAAAAATTTTGTAAATTATTAGAACATTGAACCTATACACTGTTTTAATCTAGTAGTCAAAGTTCAAAATGGGCATATCATATTTCAAAAAAAGTAATTGTGCTGCCTTTTCTCCTATGAGGCGATTTCTTATGGCGTTTTCGTTTCTACCGAAAAATGTTGCCTAACAAACAAACACTAAAAACCGGGCAATGAAATGGCAACATTTTTTATAGACACGAAAACGCCATTAGAGGCTCGTATATAACGGCGGCTGCACTGAACAATTGCTCATATGGACAGGGCTGCCACTTATCCTTAACCATATTCATGATGAAAAAGTGCCAAATAGAAAAATAAATGTGCCAAAAAAGGTGCCATTCTTTTTGTTCATTCCCATTTAGCAATAAAATAAGAACCACATTTTCAAAACAAATGTGCAATGATAAAATAAGATAAACCAGTTGAATAGTCTTTATAAACTAGAAAATTTTAGTTGAAAAAATTTAAATTAAGTGCCATTTGAAGTAAAATAGGACCAAAAATGGCACGGTTCGAGCCAAGTTGGCAGCCATTCACTTGGGACGCTGGCGGGTGGAGCGCTTAAATATTTGCGGGCCAGATCGTATGTAGATTTTCACCAAGATGAGCTCGTTTTTCTTTAAGATAGGATTTCAATTGAGCTTAAATTTCACATTTTTTAATGTCTCTAGATTCTACATCCGAGCCTTCGCTTTCGCTGGAGGAATCTAAAATTATTTCTAGGTTTCTTATAAGACTTTTAGCAGTACTTATTGAAGGCCCATCAATATTACTTAATATACTACTTAACCGTATAGCGCTTGAGGCTAAACGCCGGTTATTGTCCGCACCCTGCAAATATTCGCAACATCCCTGATTTAGACAAGCGTTTGTATTTTCGTATGTATTTATGTACATTAGGGCGGTTCTTAAATGTAGGAAGAAAATTTTTACATCAGATTTCCTAAACCTCAACCCCTACGTCGATGCTACTCTAGTCGAAGATATCACATATAAGTGTTGGTATCGACTGTAAACGGATAAGGCGTGTCGTTTAGGGGGCAAAGTTCAGATTCGTCTATGGAGACTTAAAAATTAAAATTAATTTTTTTTATCTAATACCCACTACCTACTTTAGTCGAAGATTTCACATATAAATTTTGGCCACGATTGGAGTCGGTTAAGGCGTGTCGCACACGGATCAAAGTTCAAATCACCCTATGAAAACGTCTTTACCGACTGCAATCGGGACCAAAATTTATTGTGCGAAATTACTCTCAATCGCATACAATTGGGCATTAATTCGTCGCAACTGGTCTCATACGGGTACTATTGGAGATCAATTAGTCTCGTCTCATCCCTTACGGGTATAATTGGAGATCAATTAGTCCCCGAGTCATCTCTAACGGATACTATTAACGATTTAATGATATGTACGCACTAAGTCAATGAAATTTCATGTGCGGCGTTGGCTTAACAGAACTGAGAACCCCGGTTCAAATAGCAGCTGGCGCAAATTCTTATTTTTATTTTTTAAAAGTGACTTGGCGCTTTTTATATGCGTTTGGGTAAAAAGGCCGAACAATTAGTCTCTTCATAGGACATACTCGAACAAAAGCGAATAGTTCATTCCATATATAGAGATCAAAAGTGGTATTAGTCGCATGTTCCTTTGCGATTGCTTCCGGAGTCATCTCGGATTAGTGCCATTTTTTGCAGGGCAGCTATTAATGCGCAGTAGCACATACTTGTCGCATTTAATTAATTGTAATGCCAAAACCAGCATAACCAACTTACTTAACCCTTTGTTAAACAATGTTATGCATAAAATACGCGGCTATGAAATAAGTGTAGTGATTTTAAAACACAGCTGTTGTGAACAAACTAAAAATCATATGCACATGTACATTAACTGTACTTACATATCGAGGGCTTATATTCAATACCCTCTATCTGCACTTTTCACAAAAACTAGATTATGACATAAAAATCTACCTAAGATTTAACTGTCACCGGGGTTATTAATGCTGACCTTGTATAACGCTTGACAGAAGAATTTACTATTAAATTGCAAAGTCAGAATTAACATCAGGGACAACAGGTAAGTCCCAGATGGGTTCTAACATCACTACGTAGTTTCGTGAAAATTGCAGCTAGAGGGTATTGAATATAAGCCCTCGATATGTACATATATTGATATTCCCCTTAGTTACTTTATCTACCACCCCACCCCCACTCATTGCGCACACATACGATACACAGAGACAGACAAAGCAGACATTCACTCAGCTAGTGCATAGTCTTGCACTTAGTGCGCGCTGTCTGCCCAGCCCAGCCCAACTTATCATCAGCCAAGCTCAACTCGCACGTCGCACACTGGCGCCGTCCCATATAAGCGGGTGCTCAAAATTCTGAAATAATTTTCTTTCCGTTAGATTCGCTTGAACTACTTTTTAAGAGTAAATTTTTGACGTCTTAACCCATTATTGATCAAGCATTAACCCAATGGTGACCCAGTTTTTGGTAATGTCTTATGTTAAGTTAATTTGATTTTATTATTAAGCAAATTATGAATAATTTAACTCATTTACGACTTTGACTTAACACATTGATGACCATATTTTAACCCATTAGTGGCCAATTTTTTATACAGTCTTTTTCCAGCAATTTTATTAAAAATAGGTAAGTTTGGGTTACAATATAATCATAAAGTACAAGTCCTTTCGTTTCGAGGATAGCTTTAGCAATTAATTCGCAATGCTTAGAACTAAGTGGAAAGCGATAAAATGTAATAACATTAACAATGTGTGTGTTTGTTGTAATCGCCAGAAAAGAGCATGAAACAGAGTAAGACATTTATACAGAGATCAGTTAGATAGTAAAATATAGGAAATAGATAGAAAAATTTACGTTTCAATGTAAGACATAATCGGATATGTGCATGATCAAAACAAAGTTGAAAGTAAAATATTTTGTGCTCTCTGAAAACTCTTTTCTACAAAAAAAATTGTCAAAAAAGTCGAAACTATATTTAGCTTCGTCCTTGATTTGATTATGAATATGTCCCATTATGTTTTAAATTTAAAGAAATTTATAAATAAGGCATACAAAATATCTAAAAACCAGTAATGTATCTAATTAATAACATTATCTAACTTAAATATCAGCTATATTTTTATAAACGAATAATTAAAACTAAATAAAAATAAAATAAATCGTCAAAACTTTTCAATATGTGGGTGTCGTATAGTTATGATAAGCACTATTAAAAGGATTTTGAGTATGTGCAGTTTTGTAATCCATTTAATTGTAGTACATTAAAGTGTAAATTTGAAGTAGCTAGGATTTACGGTTTCCCATACGAAGTATGTTCGACGATTTTTTTTTTTATATGGAGAAAATGAGCGACACCTTTACCAAAAAAAAACTGGCACTCAAAACCTTTTTTCAATATCTAATTAAAACATCGATATTTTTACGAAGTTTGAAACTTAGATTTATGCGATTTTTGTTAAGAAATAAACTATAACTAAAGTTAAATAATAATAAGAAAAGAGTCATAACTTGACAATATGTCCTATAGTTATGATGAGCACTATATAATGAAAACGGTGAAACTTATTCCTCACAGTGGGAATCTAAATCCCATCCAAACCCCGTTAGACTAATATTATTCACTTAAGTTCTACTAACTCCATTGCTTCAGCAAAGAAAGATCTCCGGTTGGTGACCACTGGAACAAGTGCGAGCAAGCGCTAAAATTTTTAAAGTCCTTGTTCGAACTAAATCCGCTTTTTATTCATTCAGCAACCTTAAAATAATAAACAGCTTAAGTTCGAAATAAAACAGAATGAAACTTAAAGAGAAGTATATGTTTTTGTGTTTAATTAAAATCAAAGTAAAATTTTTAAAACCAATTTATTTAAAAATGCGCAAAGTGCTTTGCATTTAAAATAAATTTGTTTTTGAAAATTACACTTGCAAAAAACAGAGGTTAGTTTAGTTTTTCTTTAAACATATTTTTTTTAAAACAAAAAATACGCCAAAAGAATAAATATACTTCTTTTTAAGAAATGCAAAAAACAAAAAAACGAAATATAATACCGCTTTCTTACAGTAACAATTTGAATTGCGCATTTGAATTTCTCAGTTAAAAAAAAAAAAAATATAAAAAAAATTGTTAAAATTTGTCAAGTTTGGACACGCATATCTCCCAGCCAAATGTAGAATTTAAAGGGGAATAAACCTGCGTTTTTATTTTCCCGAAAAAGCATTAAAATTCAGTTTTGAGCACGCTAGGCCCCAGTGTGCGTCGATTCAAATCGAATCAAACCATTTGCACGCCAAGTTGGCAACTAAGCAGCGTCTGAGCTTTCTTTTGTGTTCAATTGTATTTTCCTTTTTGTGTTTGAATTTTTATTATTTCTATCATTTTGCTACAATTGTCTTTTATTGCAATTTTCAAGTTGTTGCTTGCAACTGCTGTTGATAGCGCGCAACACGCGCGGCAGTGTCGATTAGCAGTGGAACGTCGCAACATATGCTAGAGATGCAGCAATAAAATGAAGACGCTGTGATGTATATCTGAATGAGCTCAAATAAATAATTTCGCTATTTTAAATGGTACACGCATAAGCAGGTGTAATTCCAAAGGCATATGTACATTATCATACATACTAGGTACATGCATACATATTCTACATTATGTACAGTGACGAGCAAAATTCTAACATGGTGTAACACTTTTTATTTCAGCCACCGCTATCTTTCCAACTTCTAACGAGTTTCATACTTTTGTTGTATATTCTTTTTGGTACACCCCTACTCCCTCTCTCATAAAGATATGAAGTCAATCCAACAACAATAATAAAAACAGCAGGCAAAAATGTAAATTAAGGCCAATGTTACAGTTTTGCACTCACTCTCAGTTTTGCATTTGACAGTTATCTCTTACTTAGTTGGAAGTCAGATGACTTTTTTCTGTATTGTAATTTATTCAAGAAGTGATTACCAGTAAATAATATGGTTAATCAGGAAACATAAATATAAATAATAGATTTACTGCGGAAACGCGGGACCGTAGGAAAAGTGGCAAAAAATTATGGAGCTCGCCAAGTGAAAATGTTAAGACTGAGAAAAAATATAGCCTAAAATATTATTAAGGACAAAGTAAGTCTGCCAAAAAATATTACGGTCCGATATCTTGGGAACTTAGTAGCAAGTAGCGCTGCAACCACTATTACAGAAGCGCTTAAGGTATTAAAATTGAATATGCGAATAAGTAGACAGCGAGGCGAAGAATTGCCAAATTGAGCGCAAAGGCATCATAAAGAAGAAAAAAGCAAATTTTATCAAAATACATGTGCGAGTTCGGCAGCATTTTGCTGCATCGCACGAAAACCGGACCGTTGCCTATTGGGATATGTTAGGCTGTTCAGAATGCATTAAAAAAAATATTTTTAAGTTTCAATTGAAGGTTATTTGGTTTAACAAGACTAAATAATCGCTTTCAATCAGATGGCCGGGCATGGTATTGGAGCCAAATTAAGTTCATGTAAGGCAAACTGTGAATCACAGTTATCGGTCAATAATAGTTTGGGGTTGTATTTCAAAAATATTGTTGGTCCGTTAGTACGCATTATGCGTACGGTGACCATCCGTTCTGTTTTTTGCAGGACCGTACTGTTTTTCAAAGGTCTGTCCTGCGTAGATTTTCAAACCTGAAAAACCTGAAAATGTACTGATTTTTTCCAGGTGTCCTGCATTTGTCCCGCATTTTAATCGTTATTTTAAAATTATCGGACAATGGATGGATTTTTTCAAAAAGGCGTTTTTTGGTACTTTTCGTAGCTTTTCTTCAATATCTCATCAACAAATCTCCCAATCAAAGTAAGCGACTTAGAGATCGAAGGGTATTGATGTGCCTCTTACCAAAATATATAACTTGTGGCGACTTCAATGAAAATTATTAGTGCTACAGGCGACCATTTGCATTTTGTCGTCAAAGTCGAAAAAAGTGAGATTTTCAATCAGGTACGCAGTTTTATTCGATAATTTTTTTCATTAGTTTAAAAATTCGATAAAGAAGATATATCATTACAGTAAATTTTGAGCCAAAGATAATGAAACTCGGATTAGAAATGTAGATGCTATGCAGCGCAATCTGCACAAATTATATATTTTTGTAAAGGGCACATAAATACCTTTGTAAGTCGTCGTTTACGTCGATTCATGACGTCGATTTTTGATAAATAACTGCGAAAAGTACCATAAAACAAAAAAAAATGGTATTGTTTTCGTTTTGAACGACTCAAAATTTCCCTATAAAATAATCTTTTAAAGATTTTCACTTTTCGTGAAAGCTTTTGTTATTATAATATGTTTTACTACACTTTTATAAATATTCATGTAAAAAAAGATTAATATCGATGAAGAAAACGTGATTCATTTTCAAAGCTTAAAATGTATTAAGAATTTTGAATCATAAATACTCTTTTGATATTATTATACTACGTAAATATATGTAGGCGTATTTTTGAAAAATTGTCCTTCATTTTGAATGTATATTTATGGTCACCGTAATTATGCGTAAAGAACAGTAGATGTCCATATTTCAACAAAATTTGCAAGATGTAGTCGAAAAATGATAGTTTCTGTTGAAAAATTACCCAAAACATACTGCATATGTTCGCAAAGACTGGATGCAAAAGCAAAAATTTGCTATTTTGAAATGACCTCCACAATCCGCGGATATGAATCTCGTCGAAAGTTTGCGAAATCAACTAAAAGCGCAGCTTACTAAGTATGCAAGTCCGTCCAATGGAGTACATGAGCTATGAAAGCCAACCAAGGATATATGGGAGGCTATACCTCCAGAAATTTTACAGAGATACAAATAAGGTATGCCAAATTGCATCCAGGAACTAAAAAAAGCAAAAGTATATTGAACATTGTGTTAACAATTCTTTTTTTTCGTGAAAATTGTCAAAAAGTTATTAAAAATATATAAGTGCAAAACTGTAACATATGCCTTAATTTACATTTTTGTCTGCTGGTTTTATTATTGTTGTTGGATTAACTTAAAATATTTATGAGAGAGGGAGTAGGAGTGTACCAATAAGAATATACAACAAAAGTATGAATGTCGTTAGAACTTGGAAAGATAGCGGTGGCTGAAATAAAAAGTGTTACACCATGTTACAGTTTTGCTCGTCACTGTATGTATGTATGTATGGATTGCAAAAATTTGCACTTGGATGCGGCACATGCATTTAGCGATACATAATTGTGTGTGAGCCAGCCTGCAGCATTTGAATGAAGTCATCAGTATCATAATTGTAATATTACTACTGCCTTTATTTTTATGATTAAGCGTATGTACATATGTACATAAATACATACATGCACGAACTATACATATGTAGGTAAACGTTACACTTTTATTTTATTAAAATTGCGGTTATAAATTTGAGTTAAATAAGTTGAATGGCGTACATTAGTCAGACAGTCGTTGTCAACCGCCAATGTCATACATTGCCGAAGCGCCATGACTTTGGGGACATTTGTGGTGGCGTTTTTTTTCTCCACAGCATATTAATTTTTGTTGTCGCATCAAGCACCGACTCGAATCATCCATTTTTATTGTGGTCAAAGTACGCCGACTAAAGTGTAACAAAATAAATGAAATGTAGCTGTATGTACATACAAATATATGTATGTATAAAAAAGTGAAATAAAACAAAATATGTAATATAATTAAAACGAACCCGAAAACTGGTTTTTGCAATTTGGTGTAATTTTTGAAAAAAAAAAATATTTGCATATAAACACATTTGCGTTTTAAATGAATCACAAACACAAACTGACTTCAGACAGGGTTAAAATAAGCTACAATGCCTTCCCTATGTAGTATGGATGCAATGCATACATGCCCTACGCTGCTGAAAAGTATCATCAGAAAGCATTGAAATGTTCAGTGGCCAACTAGTTATCCATAGGGGCATCAACTTAGCTGGATAGACTCCAATTTACAGCGATTTTTCCATACATATTTTGTCGTTCAGAGGCTATGTGTCTAATGAAATAAAATCTTAATTTGCTGACACCAATCAAAAAAAATAACACTATCCATCACCTCTGGATCATGATAATTATTTCAACAAAAATAAATCGCTTCGTGATTTTTCGTTGTTCTCGGAATTTTTTCGGGACGTTTCGAGATTATTCGTTTTTTGCTTTATGAAAATTTTCGGGAACTTTTGGGTTTTTGTTTTGGGATCTTTTGGAATTATTTCGGCATTTTTTTAGGTTCTTCAGGATTTCTTTGGGCCTTTTCAAGTTTTAATTTTTGGGGATCCTTCACGATTTTCGAGTAATATTTTCGAGACTTTTTCGGATTTTACTGAATTCTTCGTGTTTAATTAGGCTTAAAATTAGACTGACAAAAGAACAATAGGTAGGCTAACGGCTATTTATCCAAGTTGAGCCAGGTCGCTTATGCGAACTGAAACGTAGTGTTGCAAAAGTAGAAAACTGCACCGTTGGCAAAATTTTTATTTATGGTATTTGATATACACCGCCGGAACAAAGTATTGGCACAGCAAATTTTTCACAATATATGCGACAATTTTATTTCTAAAATTTTTCCGCTAATTTCCTATAAAAATATGGTTTATATAACAACAAAAAACATAAAAATATAATTCCTAAACTTTGTGCAAAACTCGCGAAAATTCAGCAAATTTTCATTAAAATTTTCAACCCTTTAATCAGGTTTTTTAGAATGTTTTTGAGTATGCAGATTTGTAGCCCAATAAATTTTATTATAACAAAGTGCAAGTGTTAAGTAGCTAGGAATTACCGTTCATTTTTGGCAATTTTTTTCACGCAGTCTCTTCCAACAAACATTTTTTTACCTCCCTTTTATTAGCTCGGGATGTAACTATGTAATATTGATGCGCCTAAAAGATTCTCAAGTTACGTACAGTACGAATGGAAATTATAATAGCGAGGTTTTAGTTTTTTAAACTATAATTTTATTCGAAAATACTTTATATGGGAAAAATTCAAAACATCTTCAACAAAAAAAAATTCTCAAAAATCAACACGATTTTTGACTTACTCCGAACTTGCATTTTTCTTACTAGAATTTAATGGGCTGCAAAACTGCATACTCAAAAAAATTTGATCTGATTAAAAAGTTGAACATTTCGATGAAAATTTGCTGAATTTTCGCGAGTTTTGCACAAAGTTTAGGAATTATATTAAATAAATTTGCTGTGCCAATACTTTGTTCCGGCAGTGTATGTACATTTCATAGAAAATTGTAAAAATATATGAGCCTGCTAGCGTCACCCACTAAACCCTCCCCTGTTTACCATAAAACAGACATAATCCCAAGAAGTGACATAACCCCAAGTAAAAAAATTGGCTTTCTGTCACTGTATAAGGAGTGCCATAATTCCAAATTTTAAAATTGGAGTTATGCCGCTTCGGGTTAAGTCATGGTACCGTGTGAAAATGATTCGAAGTTACTACTTGGTGAATATTCATAGGCGAACTGCATAGGCGAAATGTGAACGAGTTCACTCGAAATGAAAATTCATGATAAGGCTGAATATAACAATATTGTGAATATTATAAAGGGCAGCAGTCTACTGGATATCCCATCGGATATCCGAATCCGGCTCTTATTTTTTACATGGTATACGGAATTCGGTTATCCGGAAAAATTATAAAAATTCAACAAACTTAAATAATGGGATCTCCTAGTTATTAACCGACTTCAAAAAAGGAGGAGGGTTAACAATTTAGCGGAGTATTTTTTTTGTCCAGAAAGTAATTTGATTTCTATGATTTTACCAGTTTTTACTATTCTTCATTTTTTTTTTTTTTATAAAAGCCCAGCGGCATATAAATAAACTGTGCAAACTTTATAGAAATAATTTAAAAATTCTGCAAAGTTTTGCAAAATTTCCATTTTTTCCATCACAATTTTTTAAAAAAATATGCAGGTTTGTAGCCCATTAAATTGTAGTATAATGAAGTCCAAGTTTCCAGCTACTAAAAAATCCCGTTTATTTTTGGCAATTTTTTTTTTGCTGGCAGTGTTTTCCATACAAAAGAAAATTGTCGAACACACTTTGTACCGAAAAAAAGCCAAACACCTTCAAAAAAAAAAAATAGGCTAGTAGCCGGTACAACCACAACACCAGTACGATGCTTTCGTTGCTGATATTGTTGTTGTTGTTGCAGCGGCTACAACAGCCCCGCGGATGCTGAGGATCGCTTTGACAGAATCGCAAAGAATGTTGATGAGTCAATCCCAAGACGGTGGCATTCACAAGATGGTGGATCCAAGGATCTTCACTACAGCAGCAATTCCCCACAAATAGGTAGGGAGTGTTTGTATCTACCCTTAAGTTCTTGCGAAATTGTGCTGAGGATATATGTATGTACATATGTATATATAACCTTATTCGTGAGAGTCGGAAGAAAATTAGCTCCGAAAGAAATGCACACGGGAAACTCGATTTCACTCTGAGTCCAGACGGTTTTGAGATGCAACGAGGTGCACTGATGTGTTGAATGGGGGATTAGTTCCGAGTTTCCATCCTCTTTTGAAGGGAAGTAATTTATGCTGCATTTACACATGCGCATACATATACTATTGATTGTCTTCCTAATCATCATTAAACCTTTCTAGATTCATTTTAATTATTACCCGCATTTAAATTTAATTATATTTATGTATATGTAAATATGAAAACATTAAATTAGCAACCACTATTACGCATTTGCTAGTAAATTTGTCACAAATAAAATTCTATCGTTTAGTAAGTAATTTGAGTAAATGTTCAATATAAGTGTACAACAACAACCGACCGAACACTTGCCCACCCGCCCGCTGTTAATAAACCGCAACTTATTCAATGCGGGGGTTTAGTTTCCTGTGTTATTTTTATTTACATGTTAAATGTGCACAACACGACAAGAGTGCAAGAGCACAGCAAGGGATATTAAAATTACTTTACAGCAAAACAGAACTCAGATGCAGATGAACAGATATGTAGATAGATATAAATACATAGCTGCAGATGAGAGAAATGATGATGTGATCATAAACAGACATTGTTCGGTACATACGTAAATACATACACACTAGATATGCGATCGCGGATATTTTTATTTATTGAAATTGTGTGCATTCAACGTTTTTCCGCAAGCATTTAAATTAAATATGAAAATGCAAATTAGTGCATTATTTTTTGTACAAGAAGTTTTAGTAATGTGTGTTTAAGATTGCGTTTAAATATTATTGGTTAGTTGCCTACCTATGTACAGTTGAGCTTTAATCCCCAATACTAGTAAATTATTATTATTATTGTTATTATTATTACTATTATGTTTCTTTATTTAGCATTAACTGTTTCACATTTCAGGTACATTTTTACATAATATATAGTTTCAATACTATCTTTTAGACTTAGTTGTGCGTTAAAATGTGATTTCTTTAATTTAATCTACATATGGGCGATTTCACCGTCACGGTTGGGATCTTTGTACAGAAAAAATGTTTTTTTCTTGTTTAAATTTAAGTATAAAGTACTCAACAATTGCACATTTTGATAAAGCTACACCGAAGTAATTGACTATTATATTAGTTATTACAAAATACGAAAAAAAATTCCAGCTTACTTTTATATGGAAAAAATCTGAGTTATTTTTTTTTTGTCACGGTTGGGGCAAAAAAAGAACATGATTTTTGGAGCAGATATACTTTACGGAAACTCTTGCGATGTTATTTCACTTTTGTGTGTAAACTTGATATCTTGCAATAAACAAAGAACTACGAATACAAACAAAGCAAAAACTACAACAAAAATGATGCCTTTATTTAAAACAAAATCCGAAATTCCTCTGTCACGGGTGGGACAGGAGCTTTTAGTGTGGTCCATATTAAATACTAGTTATTAAAAAATATACTTAAGAAGCCAAGTAGGTAGTAGTTATCTTAGGATAGTGCCTTTTATATAGAAGAAAATGCCTAGCACCATCAGCCAAAAAATTATTAAAAATCAACGCGATTTCCTACGTCTTGAAATTTTAACTTTTACCTACCTAAATCTAATGGGCTATAAAACTGCATTCCTAGAATTTTTCGAAAAATTCTGAACAAAAAGTTTAAACTTTGTGGGTGTAATTCTTAGTTTGTTGAATCTTTATAACTTTTGTTCGAAGTTTGAAATGTGGATCTATATGGTTCTGGTTATGTAATGTGCTAGACTTTTATAAAAAAAAAACTATAAACATTAAATATCTAAACAAAGGAAAAAACCAAAACTGGCCAAAAAGTAACTTAAATTGGGTGTGGATCAGTCCGCGCTTCACCCTCCTCCCCTGCGTCCACCTCATCAAACAAATAAAGCTTATCAGTCCTGTAAACCTACCTCTGGTAACTGTCCCATCCGTAGCTGTAACGGGTGGGACATGTTTCACTATCGAATTATTCTTATCTAACTATGTGGAAACGAATGAATTTCTAACATTATGTAACAAACAAGAAACACAACTTCAACTTCTGTAATTAAATATAACAACTTTTAGTTTTTTTTTGTCACAGGTGGGACAAAAGTTAAATAGATAAAACACTCACAGAATTAATATGTAACACAATTTTAATAAAAGCAGATGAGTTCTACTATATATTTTTATTTTCAAACACTTGAATTATGAATCGCCAATTATTTGACAGCACTTTCAATGCAAACCCAGTTTAAATTCACTCAAAAAATTAACTTGGAACTTGATTTCAAAACGTTATTTTTGCACTGAAGTTCAGTTTCCCATTTCACCTGCCATATGTAAATTAAAATATTTGGTGCCTTATTAGATTTATAAAGATTAATTTTAAAATAATTCTTAGTTCGTACGGTTGTAATGGGTGATTTTTTTGAGGTTAGGATTTTCATGCATTAGTATTTGACAGATCACGTGGGATTTCAGACATGGTGTCAAAGAGAAAGATGCTCAGTATGCTTTGACATTTCATCATGAATAGACTTACTAACGAGCAACGCTTGCAAATCATTGAATTTTATTACCAAAATCAGTGTTCGGTTCGAAATGTGTTTCGCGCTTTACGTCCGATTTATGGTCTACATAATCGACCAAGTGAGCAAACAATTAATGCGATTGTGACCAAGTTTCGCACTCAGTTTACTTTATTGGACATTAAACCAACCACACGAATGCGTACAGTGCGTACAGAAGAGAATATTGCGTCTGTTTCTGAGAGTGTTGCTGAAGACCGTGAAATGTCGATTCGTCGCCGTTCGCAGCAATTGGGTTTGTGTTATTCGACCACATGGAAGATTTTACGCAAAGATCTTGGTGTAAAACCGTATAAAATACAGCTCGTGCAAGAACTGAAGCCGAACGATCTGCCACAACGTCGAATTTTCAGTGAATGGGCCCTAGAAAAGTTGGCAGAAAATCCGCTTTTTTATCGACAAATTTTGTTCAGCGATGAGGCTCATTTCTGGTTGAATGGCTTCGTAAATAAGCAAAATTGCCGCATTTGGAGTGAAGAGCAACCAGAAGCCGTTCAAGAACTGCCCATGCATCCCGAAAAAATGCACTGTTTGGTGTGGTTTGTACGCTGGTGGAATCATTGGACCGTATTTTTTCAAAGATGCTGTTGGACGCAACGTTACGGTGAATGGCGATCGCTATCGTTCGATGCTAACAAACTTTTTGTTGCCAAAAATGGAAGAACTGAACTTGGTTGACATGTGGTTTCAACAAGATGGCGCTACATGCCACACAGCTCGCGATTCTATGGCCATTTTGAGGGAAAACTTCGGAGAACAATTCATCTCAAGAAATGGACCGGTAAGTTGGCCACCAAGATCATGCGATTTGACGCCTTTAGACTATTTTTTGTGGGGCTACGTCAAGTCTAAAGTCTACAGAAATAAGCCAGCAACTATTCCAGCTTTGGAAGACAACATTTCCGAAGAAATTCGGGCTATTCCGGCCGAAATGCTCGAAAAAGTTGCCCAAAATTGGACTTTCCGAATGGACCACCTAAGACGCAGCCGCGGTCAACATTTAAATGAAATTATCTTCAAAAAGTAAATGTCATGGACCAATCTAACGTTTCAAATAAAGAACCGATGAGATTTTGCAAATTTTATGCGTTTTTTTTAAAAAAAAAGTTATCAAGCTCTTAAAAAATCACCCGTTACATCCCCTACGTATACGAACAGATTCGTTAAGTACTTTGGTAATAAATTATACTTCATCTGGAAATAGCAACGACCTATGCCTATCTCGAAATTGTCTGTCTGCTCAAAATTATTCGAAACAGTGATTCGTTATAAACTATTTACTTTTGTTAAAAAAAATAATTGAACCACACCAGCATGGTTTTTGCTGATCGGTCAACTGTCACAAATTTAGCTTCTTTTTCAGAATTTTGTGTTTCTGTCTCCAATGCCGGTTTTCAGGTAGACACTATTTATACGGACTTTTCTGAAGCTTTTGATAAGGTGTCACACTCAATATTGCTACACAATGAGGAGTGCTTTAGTTTCCACTCTAAATTTCTAACATGGTTAAAGTCTTATCTTACACATAGGACTCTGACCTTAGCAATTTATTATTTTTCTTGTTTATAAATGATATTAGCTCCTCTTTTAAATATTACAGATTCTTATTGTATGCCGATGACATAAAATCATTTCGTAGAATAACGTTTGCATCCGATGCTCTCTACCTTCAGCAAGATTTAGATCGTGTTTTAAGTTGGTGTTTTTTGAATGTTAAGGTGCGATTTAACGTGGCAACGCTTTTTCTACGCATTTTGCAGTCAAAATGTGAAATCGAAAGTCTACCTTCCCGTGTAAATAGGCAGGTATCCTTTTTGCAGGTTTGGATAAATCACTTTCGGAAATACAGATTGCAAGGTGTAATTGCAACCGAAATTACGCAATTCGCTTTCGAGAAATAGTTTCAACTTGCTCGTGCTGTAGTAGCAATCTTCATTTTTGCTGCAAGTGCTGCAAACCAATCAAGTGTAGCCCTGTGACATGATTTTTGGCGAATTTGTATAAAATTATAAAAATGTTGCACCAGATATAAAAAGAATACTTGTAATTAATTCTCCTGATATGAACTAATTAAATATTAAAGCATTTAACCTTTTGTGTGTGTTTTTTTGCGCAAAAATAATTTTGGTAACATAGTTGAAAGTGGACTTGCCTGCAGTACACGGTGACTGCAGCATACAAAAAGTGGTATCGGAAAGTTTGATTTTCGGAAATAAAAACTGCATTCGAAAACCAATTTACATGTAAGACCGTGTCAGACGTGGCAATATTTCCAACTTTTCAATGCAATTCTCTGTAAAATTGAGAAAGAGAAATTTTATTTCGATGTGTGAACAGCAAGAAAGACCTTTCTGTCACATTGCAAATATGAGTTTCAGAAATAAAGTTGCAAGATGCGGCTGCAAGTGAGTGAGCGCAATTCGGTTTCGTAAATATATTTCAACTTGCTCGTGCTGCACTGGCAATCTGCGATTCGCCTTTCGGAAATAAAAAAAAAAAAAAACTTTCAAAAGACACTTAACATGCAAAGGTGTGACTGCTCATGCAATTGCTAACTGAAATTTTTTAATTTGACTGCCTTTTCGAAATATAACGCATTGCCACGTCTGCCAGGCTCTTAACTGCTACTGCAATCTCTTTTGGAAATTCTTAAGTTTGACAGACTTTTGAAAAGGACTTTCACTTGCCACGAATAACAGCTACTTTAAAAAGTTCTTTAAGGTGACCTTATATAAATCTCGAAATGTTCTTGCCTCTAATTACCATCTTTTAAACCATCAGCTGTTAACGAATTTGTTGACCTTGGTGTCGTGTTTGACTCGAATTTTTAGTTTGTAAATCATAATTGTCAGGTACTTTCAAAAGTTTTTAGTAACCTAGCATTTGCTCGAAGATATGTATGCCAGCGATTTTAAGGACCCTTATACATACTCGAAAAGCATTGTATAATTCGTTGGTTCGATCTAAACTTGAGTATGACTCTATTATATTGGAGCCCTATTTATAATTATCACGCTTGCTATCGTTAGACAATAGAAGGTATACTCATTTACTATTATTTGCCTTCCATCTTATCTATGGCCTCATTGACTGCCAATCTCTTCCTAAGCATGTAACTTTTAATATACCTCCCAGGACTCGCTTTCATATATCCTTTTATTTACCGGGCGTTAAGGCTAATATCTCATTTTTTGCGCCTATCTTTCGAGGCTTTGCGCAATATTACATCTCAAAGAGTTTAGATATAGATTTTTCATTTTCTAGAAGTTTTATTAAGTTATCTCTCGAAACTTATTTTTCATAAAGGTTCACTAGTCATTTTGTGATACTTTTAGCCTAATTTCTAATCTGTAAGATTGTAGATTAATTGTAGACTGATTATATATGAATAATAATAATAATAAATTACAAAAAGGAGAACATTCATAACTGTTCTTTGGGTAATATTTAGCCATGAAATTTTTGCTTTCTGTTTTTCTTCTCACTGCATCCTAAGAATACTATGGTCGAACAATGCTCGAAATTACGGCAACAGGGCTCGAAACGTCACATCCGTTCACGGATCGAAAACGATACAAAAGAGAATTACGTGATACGTCGGGCAGTATAAGCTGAATGGGACAAAGAGTACGTTCACGTATGTCATAATCCGAAAAATGTGTTTTTACGTGACGAGTGGTACGCTACCGTATGTGACGATTCGAGCCCAGTTATAGACACTTTTTTAAGCATTCTTTGGATATATCAATTTTTTTTTTTAACATTTTGAAATAAGATATATCTTATTATATAGTTATATAGATATATCTAATTATATAGTTTCATCCCGATATGAATCTCCGGTCGTGTACAATAACAGGTTTGTTCCACACGAGACCGCCGGATCGCGCGGGTGCCCGTAACAGCCCAGAAAGCGTTCTTCACGCTATAAAAATGTGTAATAAAGAGCGATTACGTTCCACTTTTGGATCGTAAATGTCTTCTTCGAAACAGCCGGGACTTTTTTTCCCGGGCACAAATGTGCAAGTTCAAACTTGCCAAAACAGCTGTTGTTTGTTTACATCCGAAATCAAATTTTATAAAACACAAACTTCGAAAATACTACTAGAATTTCAGAAAATGTGGATATTTGCTCATTTTATTCGCCACATAAGATAAATGCACATAAAATCTTTGTTGCAGCTGCTCGCAGGAAAGTAAGAGTTTGTTTTTTGCCTTCCTCACGCTCTGGGCACTTTTTTACGTTTTAACACATTTTTGACTCTTATGAGAGAGTAACTTATTATTACACTCTAATTACCGAAACAGCCCGGAAAGCTTGTGGAACAAAGCTAACGTGTCATCAGCGAATTGGAAAATTTTTACTCCCTGTAGTATATCTTCCATATAATAGGTTTGTTCCACTAGCTACTTGTAGAAAACCTCGAGCGTTCCCACGACAGTCGGGTTCATGATAGAAACATAGTAAGGTTAAAACCGTTCCTCAATTCGTCGGCCATGATTTTTTTTTGAAGTTTGCCAATATTTTAAAATCATATAAAATTGAGAGTAAAAAAAAGGAATTGTTCAAAGTTGCCCAACAAGCATTTCAGTAAACGTTTTTAAAAATAACTTAAATTAAGTTTGCTATAATAAGCGTTAAATAAGCATTTTTAATATTAAGCTTATTAAAAGTTTTTTCAAACAAACCTTTAATACGTTTTGAGAGCGAATGTTTATAAATAACTTAAACTTATAAATGAAATGTAAATGCCAACGACATGAAGTAGTAAATATAAAATTTTTTCAATCGTAAGTGACGTGTTTACGTTTTTTAAAATATATTATTAAAAGAAAAAATTAAATAAAGCCAATGCGGTAAAACAAGAAAATCCAATCCAGGACCCGCTGCGCTAATCGGTGGAGCATTCGAGTCTTCAAATGATGAGTTCCCCTTATCCTTTCTTAGTTTAACATTCAATTAAAAACGTATTAAATTTTTTTCAGAAAAGTTCATCAATGAGAATGGCGGCGATAAAGCGCAATATATAGCTGCATCGATGTCCCTTTTCCAATTTGCCAATAACCGCAAGTAATTGAAAGCACGCAACAAGATGTAATAATTAACTTTTTTATGCTTAATTTGTATGTGTTATTGTGAATTTGTATGCTAAAATGTCTATTCCCTATTTATATTTTCGCGACTGTAGATGAGTCCGCGGAAAATTCGTATTTCGTTTAGTTTCTAGATGTTAAGCAATCTATGTATGAGGTTTTAATGAAATATCTTTAAATAAAGGGTTATAAAAATGTTTATAAAAAGCTTTCTTTTGAAAATTTTTAGTAAGTTTATATTGGTCCGCTTATATAAAACTTTTTTTGAACCTTTATTATAAGTTTACACTTTTACGCTTATAAAAAGCTTTCTTTTGAACATTTATTACAAGTTTATATTTCTACGCTTATAACCAATGTTCCTTTTCGATTATATTACGCTTACTTTCAAGCGTTTTATAAACAAAAAATCAACGTTTTGTAAGCTTAATGTTTATAATTGAAAACTTAAAAAAAACTTTCTTTAAGTTTATTTTGCTTGTTGGGTGTTGTTTGAGATTGAAAATGAGAATGTTTGTGTGTAAAATTTTAAAATTAAATTTCTTGCAAACGCCAAGAATTTGAAAAATTCCTCTCAACGGTTCTACCTTCCTATTTTTTTATCATGGTCGGGTCTACGTAACCGGAACGACCCAGATTTAGATTTGGCTAAGGACTGTCACTCCAGCAACACTTCCAAAAACTCTTTGGTGAATTTGTATGCTGCTACAACAAAACAACAACAAAAACTCGAGCAAAGAATTTGGTGCACTGTCAAATGTTGTTTAAGTAACTCTTTAACCACTGATTTTCAAAAATCTTCAATTCCATACCGCTCCATTTTTTTCTAATAGAATATCGCTATCTATTGTTTAGAAAGTTCGCTTGAAGTCCAAAAATGCAGCATCTATACAATTTCCTTAGTTTATTTCTAATTTCCAATCTAAGTTACTAGATTTATCGTCGAAACGCAGCTGTGACGTTGTCGGAACTCCGATTGGTTGGCACCTTTTGCAGTGTCAAAATAATATTAGTTAGAGAGTATAGCTTGATAGCCCTATGATACATAAATATACCTACCAAAATATTTGTATTTCTACATTTCGCCAGTGATATTGCAAAACGTCGATGGTAGACGGTAGATGGTCTGCAATACATGTGCCAATCGTTACACTTTGGATGATTAAAATGAACGATGACTTAACAGAAGCGTTCAGATACAGGTGACAGATCATTTAAGCCCCCCGATGTATGTACACACATACATACATGTATGTAAATACCTATGTACATATTAGGCACATGCCATAAAATAGAAGCGAACAATGTAGCATCGAACCATACCTTAAAGTATATCTTATCGTCAAAAAGTAGGTTTAGCAAAAATATAGATAATGCATAGTGACGCTTATAAGATAAGAAAAAAGCACAACAGAATTAATAGCGAAAAATAAAACTAAAGCTTATACCAAAAAGTTTTTTATATTATCTATTAAATACCTGCAAAAAGGTACATCTTTTTCCGACAAAACCTCAGAAAACTTCAAGTGACTCATCGCCAACTGCAAATCCTGGGCATCCAAAGATTTATGTACTTATGCAAGTTTATAGGTATCACTTTATACAATATAGACACATGCATTATTATGTATCTGCATGGGGTTTCTTTGTTTCCAACTTCTTTGAACGACATTGAACTCATACCAGTACTTGCATACGTACATACATATGTATGTATCAATTTAACTACAAACAACATACAAGCTTTTAAGACTTTTTTGTCGAGCAAAGTGCTGCATGCACTTAAAATGCTAAAGAGAAAGGACATTTTTTTAAAAGAAATGCACAACAAAATTGCTACTGTACAAATAAAGTTTGCTTGTATGAATGTAGGAAAGTGCTGAAAAGCATAAAACAAAGCTTTCCCAATATTGTGTATGTACTTATTTAAGTACTATTTACAATCATTGCTAGCATTTTGGTACTGCGCATCATACGCTTCATTGGCGTCTTTGCTGCCTCATAAGTATGATACATATGTATGTATCATACACGCAATTGTATGTAAACAACCCACCTCCTGCGCAACCACCCTCTAACTTTTCAACATGTGGAGGGTGGCCTGCTCTAGCTGGCGACAATGTACTCTTTCTGGGTTACGCGACTGTAGATGTCAACGAGCTCCCGCTAATAGGATTAGTCATAAGGAAGTAATTGCGCAAACAAAAGTTTTAAAACTATTTTTTGTATGAATACGCGCACAAATCAAAGTACTAAGACTAAATCAGTGCATTTGAAAAAGAAAAACGTATCAAGGCTGTTTCAGTACTCCAAGAGTTAATCATATTTAGTACGGAAGATAATACTGACATTTTAATGGTGTGCCGACTAATTCCTGGAGTACGCGAACAGCCTAGTGTACAGAATAACCAATTACCTGGAAGAGGCTAGTGTACAGAATAACCAATTACCTGGAAGCAAGGATATGGGTATGCCGCCTTCCTGTTATTAGCGCGTCCGCACGTACCAAAATTCTATCGGGTTTTTTAGCGACCTTTTGCACTTAGCACGCGCTGATCACGAGTAAAAGGCTTATTTTATTTATTTCACTCCAACACTTTGGATTTTTTTGACACGCAGTACGCACTGTACAACTTAGCACATACATATGAAAATATGTAATAAATTTTTTTGTATATTTTGGTCCGATTTGATTACTCGTCGTGACGAAACGTCATCATATGCGAAGATTTCTTTTTTCTCTCGTACAAATGCATAAATTTTTCACGGGAACATTCAAGAGATTTGGTACAACAAGCTTAATAATGTATGTGCTACTTTTGTATTGCAAAATATGTTATTTGTTGAAATCTTAAACGCATTCGCCCATTTTTATCATGATTTCGCCTACTTCTTTTTTCCTACTGACGAGTCAACACTTTTCGTTTTTGCATATCTCTGGCTACCACCTTTTGATCACACAACTGTGCTTTTTTCCATGGCTTTCATTGTGTTTTATTGCTATGCGACACCTGTTTTTGTTTGCTCAAAAAACACTTTTTATAATCAGGAATTAATTATTTTTGAAACGGTACTTATTAAAAAGTTAACTTATTCCACACAGCACGAACCTTCCGTTGGCGAAATAACGAACAGACGTGAAATGACAATTTGCAAAAATATATAAAAGACAGAAAGAGTTAACTGTCAAATTTGATGTGAAGGAGAATAACAAAAAATGGATGCCAATTAATTGCAAAAGTTTTGTAATTTTGCATTTTGTCAGAGAACGTAAACTGTAACAAAGAACGTAAATCTATAACAAAGACCGTAAATCTATAACAAAAAACCAAAGAACGTAAATGTATAAGAAGCGACAACTCGTTACTTTGAAAATGGGCCGCGACGCTTTGGATCGTATCTGAGAGGTTGAGATGAGTAGTTCGTCTCCCTTTTGACTGCCCGCAGAAAATTACATTTTTATTAAATAATGTCAAGTTTGATCATCCGTTTATGTAATTTTTATTTTCACTGCATGATTATGCAAAAGAATAAAGTATAATTTTCTTGTTAATTGTGTGAAATAGCCAGAACAACCGCAGTGATGTGAAGTCGATGTTTATCGAAAGCACGCTGTGAAACATACAAATAGTAGATATCTAAATGTTATGCACAAATTTACTTTAAAAGAACTAGCGTGAAACTGACTTATTATTTGGGAATTTATATAAATTATTCCAATTATAAAATTGTGATGTAGCTTTATTCGAATTGTAATACGCATTTAATTTCATCTTCCGATTAAAACGGATCGATCTTTGTAAATTTTCATTGGAGATTATTCAATATTATCAAAATCACCCTCTACCAACTTAATTTTTACATATTTCGTCTGTTTTCCCTTAATTTGACAAAATACTTCTTCTTAGTTACGTTTTGTTTTCAACGTGCAAGAACAAAGAACGTAATGGATTTACGTTCTTTGTTATAGATTTACGTTCTTTGAATGATTGAATCATTCAATAAACAGTCCTTCAAGCTTTTACCCTCAATGCAACCCTGTGGTTGTCTTTATCTTGTTTTCAATCATTTGAAAATTTATTTGAGGCGGACGCTCGACGATTTACATTTTTTTCAGCCCAATTGTAAGTAAATATGATAATTTGTGTGTTGATACATTAAAATTATTATTTAGGCTTTTCTCCCTTCAGCTATAAAAGGTGCACAGTCATTTGAGTATATAATAAAAGAGCGTATGTAAATTCAGGTTGGCTTTTGCGGTTTTCGTTAAGGGCGCCAAGTAAACGGCATTTATTTAAAACCTCTCATCTTGGCAAAAGCAATTTTCGCAAGATATGGGCGACTACAAGCTATTAAATAAAGAAATAATAGATGCTAATCGAGAATTAAAACAAACTCTATCCGCATACCAAACAGAGTTGGTGAAAATGCGCGGCGAATTGATGGAACAGCGTCGCGTTCAAGTTGAGGCAGAACGTGATTACCGCGACAGTTTGCTTTCATTTTGGTCACAAAATTTTCTTTCGTTTGCACGTAAGATCGACGAAAACGTTAATGTATTGGAGCTACTGGGCCATGACAAATCAGCACAGAGCTTGAATTCTCATGTCGGCATCCGCGGACAAAGTAATAGCACACGTCGTAGAAGCACACAGCTTGTTTCAGACTTTCGACGCTCAAGTGCAGTATGCCGCCAACGAAGTGTAGTACATATGTCGCCAACACGCCGCCAACGCGAAGACAATGCAATTGAAGAGGAACATGAGACGGGCCCTGTGGTTGGAGACGAAAATCTAAGCGGAAGTGACATGGATTTGGATAACTCATTAAATGTTATTGACGTCGATAACGACGAGACTTTTGAAAATGCACAGTTGCGATGCATTCGAGAAGGCAATGAGGAAGAGGAAAAAGAAACGGATGAAGGTGAAGAGCACAATGAGACTTATGAGGAGTCCAACAGACAACCAATAAGAGATGTAACAAATTGGAATGTGGAGCACAGAGATCCCAAAGCGTGCGTTGCAACTAGGCGCGGTAAAGGGCAACGTCTACGGAATGACAGTGAAAACTCAATAGAGCTTGCGCGTAATATTGAACAAGGTTAGTAAATTGTATATGAATCTAATATATATGTGATTATTTTGTATTATTTTAGATGACAGACAACAATCGGCGAGTCATTTGAGTGAGGGTGATGTAGAAGATGACTTGACCAATATACTGCATTGTACTTTACATGTGTCACGTAGCGCAAACGATTTGCGCGAATTAACTAATAGTAATGGGCAAACAATTAATCCATTCCAAAATGAGAACTTAAACCGACATCTTAGGGTTAGAGTGCAACGGCTACACGAGCCCCAAAAAAATGATGTTCACTTTGCTAATGAAGGTAAAAGTGCTCATATGAAAACACATATACATACATATACTTATATGTACATATTTCGATTTTAAATGTAAAACACATATTTTTTACAAGCCCTTATAGAAAATGTAATAAGACCAGAAGAAGAGCCCTCGAGCGTAGATGTAAGAAAATACTATGGTGAACAGGAACATGGTATGAAGACATATAACAATACAATTTTGTAATAGAATTTTTATTTATCAACAGATCCCCTCTTAGGTATAACTACATTGTCACTGGGGGATTTCCAGGAGTTATGCTCTAGTACACCTTGCCACAAAAGAGCCCAAGCGGATTCAGAAAACAGAAGTAATGAAAATTCTGAATTATACTCCTTTAGCTCAACTTGCCAAACGATGCGTCCATCGCGCAGATGTGCGCCAAAAGCCTTGGCAGAACCAAGTTTAAAAGAAAAGCTTCGCAGTGACAGTGGAAAAAGAAGACCAAAAAAACGTTGAACATTTTATTTCGTAGATAGTGCACTTCATCATCAGCATAGTTAATAGTTTTAATTCATTTGTACTATTTGCACATTTTGTTTATTTATGTATGTAATAATAATTAAACAAGTAATTTTTAGCAAAAAAACCGACTTCAATTCTCATATAAAAAAATATATACAGTATTGGGCATATCTATAGCACCCCCCTTTCAAAGCGATATTGTTTGCCACTTATGTTTAGTTATTTGTTTTTAAGAATTTTCAATTAAAATACAGTTCATTCTCTAACAAAATCCATATAAACCCATGTTTTAAACTTTTCAAAAGACCGCAAAAAAGCGCAACAAACTCCCTTAAATTTGAAACTTTTTTCTCAGAAGCTCTAGAATTTTTTTGAGTACACAGTTTTATAGCGCATTCAATTTTAGTCCAATAATGTGCAAGTTTCACGTCGCTAAAGATTACCGTTGATTTTTTTAAATTTTTTTTGTCTAATTTGCTTCCATATAACGACCAAGGCGAATTTATATAAGGCGGTGTTACTTATAAGTCTTAAAATAATAGTTATATGTGAAAATTTTAACCTTTCGTCCCCTGGTGAAATTTATAAGTAGAAGATAAGGCCAGAAATGGATTCCTCATACTAAACAACCCTTTATGGCATGATATTAAACAAAATTAAGCCACTACCTATTTGAACCTATTTCCGCAATTTGGCGAACTCCAAACCTATGGTTTCTTCGGAAAATTTGCTCAGAATTACTCGTACATCTTAAGGTTAGAGTGCAACGGCTACACGAGCGGCTACACTGGCTTGGTCATGTGATACGATTGGACGGAAACGCTCCATCTCTTGTATGGCCGCACACGATACATTTGCTCTCTACACCAACAAAATTTGATCGGCTCTAATTTTTAACAAACCAAAGACTTTCGTTACGGCACAAAAATGATAAAATGTAATGCAATTATTTTATTTAAAATTTATTTCAACATTGTAACTAACTGTAAAAAGTTGAAATCGTTCAATTTTTTTAGATCGCTCCAAGGCATATTAATATACATAGCATAACAAAGCGTTACATAAAAGCTCAATAAGTCGGCTAACATACAAAATAATACAAGTAACATATATCCTTACATATTTGCCACTCCTCAGCATGCACATACATATGTAGACATATATAAACAAATGCGCATACCTGCTAGCTATAATCAAGAGTTCTCTAGACAACTTCAATTTTGCCAAGACAACATTTCAGATGATCCGCGGTTTGTGTCGCAGCAACATCAGGAATGTGTTGTGTATTCTCATTTATTTCTGAAATGATATCCTGAATTTTCGAGAGTATCTGCCGCGATTCGGACGCAGTCAGTTTCTCATTGGCTTGCGCCTCAGCAGGGTTGCATAGCTCCTGTTGTTGTGTTTGCTGCTCCTCAAGGGCTTCGCTGGCTTCGGCAATCAATGGTGTTGTGGCCACACCCTCAGCATCTTTAGCCGCGTTGGCATTGCTATCCACTGCAATCGCATTAAAATGCTCCGTTATTGGCATGCGCTGTGGCAGATCGGCACTAAGACTGCTCACTAGGTTATTCAGCAAAGCGATTCTTTCGCGCAATTGCTCACGTTCGCGCTGTAACAACTGCATTTGTGCAGCCTTCTCGTATTCGCGCTGTTTCAGCATGCGCCGTTGTGTCTGATACAGCGTAATATATTCGCCAATGGTCTCAGTTTCACCTTGCAGCTGCAGCACTAAATGCTCCAAGCGTTGCTTCTCATCGGTCAGATCGGCCACTTGTGACATAAGGCGCGTAAAACGTTTCTCCAATTTCCCAACCGCTTCATCGGTAGGCAGATGTGGAGTGCTTGTATTGCTGCTGCTGTTGGAAAACTTTTTTACATGCTTTGGTTCATGCTGGTGCTGATGATGTTGGGTGTATTCGTGATCATCTCTATGTTCATGAGCGCGACTTTGTCCGTGTGCATGATCATGGTAATGTTCGTGTTCATGTTCGCCATCACACCCGTTGTGTTTATTTTCTTTTGTTTCATTATCACTGTCGAAATGATCGCCGTGCTCGTGTCGATGCTCGTGTATATGGTCCTCCTTATTGAATTCTTCAAGGTGATAACCTGCTGATGCTAAATCCTCGCTGCCAGTCTAAAAACCAATAGTTCAATATTATAAATTATTTTAAGCATATATGTAATCAATTATACCCTATGATTGAGATAGTATTCAAGTTGTTTCTGCAACTCTACCGCTTGATTCGTTAGCTCCATATTTTCGTGTGAAAGTCGTATCATTTCCTCATCCTTAAATTTGAAACGCTCATCTATACTACGTAATTGTTCCTCCATTTCAGTATAGTTTGCGCGCATTTCGCGATTGGCATGCTCTTCCGCGTCCAATTTGTTCACTAAATCTGCTTTGTCATTTGTCAATTGTACAAAACGAAGCTCCAACTCGTCCAGTTGCTTCTTTAATTCGACGTTTTGGGTAAGTGCACGCGAAGCGGCAATTTTATCGGATTCCATTGTGGCTAGCAACTTTGTTTTGTCTGGCTGTTCGGCAGCATAATTGTGCATATACTCTTCCATTTCTTCCAGTTTTCTTTGTTTCTCCTGCAATTCACCGTTTAGCTTTTCTAGACGATCTTCTTGTGACTTAATTTTTAGTTGGAATTCATGTCGTTCCAATTCAAAATCATTTATTTGTTCCTTTAATTTTTCTACTTCTCCGTTGCGCTTCTCAGTGCTTTGGTTGGTTGCCTACCAGTTTAAAATTTTTTTTTTTTTTTAATTTACACTGCATAATATGCAACATTCCACCTCACCTGTTCTTTCTCTTTTTTCAGCTGATCCTGCCGACTCAGGTTCTTCTGTATATCCTTCTCAAGTGCACTTATGTGATCAACCAGTTGGCGTTCGCGTTCCTGCTGTTTCGTGTACTCATCCATTAATTCTGTATTCTTTTCACTTAAGGTACTTATCTCTGCATTCAGATGTTGCACGTAGCTTTGGTACTGATTGTTCGCTTGTTCTTTGTCATACGTCAATTGTTGCACCATAGCCTGTAAGAAACGCGTAAACATAATAATGTAAACATCTTCAAATACTTCTACATCTAACTTACTTGTAAGTCTCTAATCTGTTGCTCGTACATAAATTGCGTCTGCGTCAAGGTCTCTATACGATTGTCGTCTTGGTTAATATTCGCTTCATCCGACAACTGACGTATGCGCAGCTGCGCCATTTCCAATTCATTTGACTTTTCTTTGAACTGATGTTCAACATCGGTAGCACGTTGCTGCATTACATCTAACAGCCTTTTCAGTTCATCCAGATGAGCCGATTGATCCTCTTGTTTTGCATTCGCTTGTGCCAATTTATTTTGCAACTCAGCGTTTGCACTACGTAATTGTTCCAAGTTTTGTTGCTGTGTTTGATAACGATTCAACACTTCGTCTTGGCGTCTTGTTATTGCATCCAGCTGTGTACGCAATTCTTCCGCTTCCAATTCTCGTTCACGGCAGAGGCAACGATATTTATTCAATTCTGTTGTCAGCGTAGCTTTCTCAGTTATAAGCACTTGAATTGCGTTGACATTTTGAGGCTGTACTGGATTAGCGGCTACTTCTTTAACCGCAGTAACAGCAGTTGACGCACCGTGCTGTGTAGCAAAGCTATCTAATATTGTTGTTGGCGTGCCTTGCGCCGCTGGCGCTTGGAAGTAACTAGCGGCAGTGGGCGGTGCGGGTGAAGATACTGCTGGAACGGCAGTTACGACATTTTCATTTGCTATTGATGTTACTGCAATAGGTTCCCCTGAATTCTCTGCAGTAACTATGTTGGCCACGGCAGATGCCACATTTGTGTTCACACTGTCGTGGCCGTTATTGGATAGATCACAATCTGAAGCTTCAGATATGTTGCTCGATATACTGCCTCCGGCAATACTACTTGCATGCGATTCTGTAGATGAAGCTGTTGCGACATTGGAAGCCACATTATCTACAGCGGCGCGTTTCTGATATTCCTTTAGCTATAAATAAAGTACATGTTTTACTCGGTTTTCTTCTCCAAGAGATCAGTAGAAAAAACTCCCACTTTCCACCCCTCATCAAAATTTTACCATAACCAGACTGACTCTATGACGTGTCACTTATGTATTTACCTTTTTCCGTGCGGCAGCCAATTTTTGCGCCTTGCTCTCATTTGCTTCTTCTACTGGCATAGTTTTTATTATAAAATAGTAAGCCTTTCTTTTTGAAACCGGCTCTTAAAATGTTACTTTTTAATGAAAAGGCGTAGAAACAATTGCAAAATAAAAATATTTCCGATATTTTGACAACTCTGAAAATAATCCCCTAAAAAATTATTCACAATGGCTATGTTGTCATACAACGGCGTATCGAAACAAGAGGTGTGTATATTAACATTTCGAGTCTAAATTGCAGTGAGAGCGTATAATTGAGAAGAGAAAACTAGCAGAAAAAGTTATTGAACACAAAACTATTAAATACTTGCACGTGAACAGTTGTTGCACTGTTTTGACATTCCTGCTGTAAACTTTTTAAAATGAACTAATTATTTTTTAACTCTTTGCTTTACGCACAAGCATTTACACAGTCAAGTTTGTCATTAATATTTTGATTTCCACTCATTTTACTTTTGTTAATGGCAGCTTTTGACATTACATTTATTCTTCTCCTTCTTCAGCTCTTTTTGTGCTACCTAATTTCCGCTAGTAAAAATTTCACTTGCAAGAATTTGCAGCTCTTCAGTGTTATTACGCTCTCCAAATTTTTTGGGTTATTATACACATTTCCAGTAAACATTTGCAGGCTTCAGTACAAATTAGTACTGACTATTTGTTATTATACACACCTAAGGTAACAGCCTCCCAAACTTGAAAGCCTGGCTTTGCCTTTCAATTAATTAATCAAATTCAATCCAATTAATTACCACAGCTCTTGAAACGAAACAGTGAACTTTTACCCAGAGGGCATTAATTTTACCAACTGCTTTTTTATATCTAGGAAAAAATTTAAATTGTCTGTTCGCTCTAGTTGCATCACTGTACTTGCCTGTCTATTGTGAACACTTTCTTGACCCTGGTTTTGCGTACTTCGCTTCATTTCCTGTGGTCATTTGACAGTTGAATACAGTTAATAGAAAATTTTAAAGTTATTAAATGCTCTGTGCTAAGCAATTAAAGGTGGGTCAATTGATAAAAGTATTTAAATGTGCTTTGCATTCCGGGTAAAGGCTACTGCGTAAAATTTTTGTGTGAGTTTAAGCACCAAATACTTAAAAGAGAACATAGTGTTTAATAATACCTACATACGTATGTATGTATAAGAAGTCTTCGTCGCCTCTATAAGGACATCCAGGTGCAGAATCGAGGTACGTGCTCACACTCACTAGTACTTAACTTACTTTTACCACTATTTTGATTGTTGTTGTCGTAACCACTTGAATCTCTATAAAGATTTTTCACGAATCAGCTGCTGGAGTGACACTCCTTGGTCAGATGTGGATTTCGGCCGTTCCGGTTTCGTATCTATCTTTCAATTGCTTTTGCTTGCTTTAGTCATGAAAATGCTTATTTAGGAGCCAAGACTACCTGTTTTTACAAAAGTCAAATGACACTAATCACTTTCCTAAGCATGACTAGATGGAAAAGAGAGTCGGGAACGCCACACGGTACAAATAATTGTAGGGCAATTTATCTAAACACGCAAATGCCTCGTAAGTGCGAAAACCTCGTAAATGAGCCGGTTTTCCATACAAAGTTAAGTAAGTTTATGAGGTTTACAAGGTTGTAAGGCATTTACGCGTTTAGATGAATTGCCCTACTATGTTGGGGGGGGTGTAGGAGCCTACATACATGCACACAATGTGTTTACAGAAGTATATATGTACATGTATCTAATCTCCTGGTCAAACTTAGAAAATTTGGTGGGTTTTTCTGGCCATAGATACAATTATCTCAAATGCCAATCATACACTTTAATCTGCGTTTTACGAATTAAGCAATTAGCAAAAATAGTAGCCCTAGCAAGGAGTTGATCAAAACGGTACAAAATATAAATTTTAAAGAATGCACTTAAAATTGCAAAACCTAGCGCACAAACGACGTTTAACAAATTATGAAATAGACATACGTAAAAAGTCTGAAGGCTACGCACAGTATATCTAACTCAGTAGAGTTAAATACATTCAGGATTTTTTTTCGTCCGAGATCAACGCAATCGAATAGCGACGAAGTTGGTTCCTGCTATCTCTGCATTAGCAAATTGGCAGTTCATGCTGTATAATAGAAGTCAGGTATATTCCGGAACTTGATTGCGTCAGGAAAGGGTTAAACGGCCTAAACTTTGCCTATACTCAGCGAACAAGCAACAAGAAATTTTCGATACTTGCAATGACGAACACATGACTTGCTACAGCGCACAGTGGTGCAAAACTGAAATTTACTCTTCGTAATTCCCTGGAGAGTTCATTTTTCAATAAATTTGATGCATGTATTTTTTTTTCAAAGCTTATTAAATTTTCAGGAAACCTGTTGAGCACGATTTTATAATTTTTATTTGAGAATATTACATTTTTTAGTGCAAAGCGCAGAAAAGGTAGCAATTTTGAAAATGGATTATCCTGGTACTAAATAGTACAAAAAAAACCGGGAAAAATATTTATAGGGTTCCCCTAAAACGAAAAAAATCATAAAATTTTAAATGCTGTAAAAAAAAAATTCCACCAAAATTATATTTTGCAAGTTTCAAGTGGCTGAGAATTTGCGTGGTGAAAAAATGTCTAAAAACTCACAAATTTTTTCTAAAAACTCACAAAATTCTAATTTTGGTGAACTTATTTAACATTTCATATTTTTCTTATGACTTTTTCGATTGGGACAACCCACAGTATACAGTAAACCAACCATTGACAATATGCTTATTTGGAAATTAATACATGAAATATTTGTTTGTCATTAACCCATAGGCAACGACTGGTGGAAAAGTACCCACAAATATTTGTTGATATATTTGATCAGCCAAATTCGTTAAAAAAAAATATTAATACAAAAATATTGTTAATCACTACATGGGAGGTGGGCGTGGTTATTAACAGATTTCGCCAAAATTTAATACCAACCTAAATTATTCCAAAGGCAGCGTCGGCCCTGACTTTCGTTGAAATATCAAAATTTTTTACAAACAGTCACGGCTGAACCAATTCATCTCGTCATTCTGAATATTTCTATAAATATGTACATATGTATGCATGCATTTTATATAGTTGACAAACGGGTTCGCTTATCTGCATAAACCACCTTTATTTGCATTAACTCATGTATTTTCTCCTTGCAAATGAGAATAAACGGCTGGAGAAACACATACAAATTTCTTACATTTGCTCCAACGTGAAGATATAATTTTGTGTGCATGTCTCATTAAAGCTATGAAGGTCTCTACTATAAGAGTTGTATATTTGAAAATGCGAGAGTTCTACTTTTAAGTAAGTACTTGTTCTATTCACTATTCACTGAAAGTTGTGTTCGGAACACGGTATGACTTATGTAGGAACTGCATCCGGTCATAATCACTTAAACTCCACGCGTGATTTGCTTGAAATTTTGTTTTTCTCGTTATTTTATTTTGGCTGCATTTCTTTATTAATTCTGAACGTTTGGAATAAACTTTTTTGTTTACTTATTCTTTAGAACGTTCGTGATGATATGTTAACGTATATTTCAATTGCATTCTGTTTATTCTGGTTGTGAAATGGGATTATCCGGAATGTAAAAAGAAAACAGCCTTTATGTGACTTGAAAATATTTTTCACTATAAGAAAATATTGAAATTGGATTTCTTTTGGGTTAACGAAAACGACAACTGTTAAAACATATCAACCAATACATTCAAACAAATTGTCAAATAAGCATATTTATATTTTTTGTTTTGTGTATCTGGATTACTGTATACTGTGGGAGAACCCTACAATTGTTTTCAACTAGCTTTTTAGCTTTAGGGCCGGTTACTCAATGTCTGGTTAACACTAATCTGCGGTTAAACATCGTTATCGACGTTACCGACTCCCTGTTATATGCATGGTAGCACAAATCGGACGTAGAAGCTCCGGTTAAGCACAACTACTGCTTTATCGATCACATGTTACATGCATGATGTCGAAATCGTCGATAGTGTAGTGGTAGTGATAACCAGACATTGAACAACCGGCCCTTAAACTGGCTACACACGACGAACATCTGCGCGCACATATGCGCCAACATGCTCGCTGTCGTTTGCTACAGACGACGAGCGGCTCATAAGTGATTTTGTACTCAAAGCGTAAACATGGAAAGGAAAGACGCGGATGATGCAATTGCAATGCTTTTAACTTAACTTTTTTATGTATGTGTTACTTAAATTTATTTATATTTTACTTGTATGTACGTACATACATATACTTATAGTAATTTAGCCTCATTTATCAAAAATTCAATTAAATAACATGGCTTAGATGCATTTATCCGCCGATGTGCACACTTCAAGCATCAACACAAAATGGGTTGTTGTTTTTGTTTCCAATGCGATGCTCGCAAACCACGCTACAAACGACGAGCATGCTCGCTGAAAATCAAAATTTTTTGATTTTTGGCGAGCATGCTCGCTAACCGCCCTACAAACGACGAACATGACCCGCAAGCCGCGCATGTGCGCGGATATGTTCGTCGTGTGTAGCCACTGTCAGGTTTTGTAATAAAACAGTCTTCTTGCTCCCACACATAAAATCGGCTCCTTTACTTGTGCAGAATGTTGCTTACTCTATAGTTTCTAGTGATATTAGTAGTAAAACCAAAAATTCTTCATATTAAATATTCGTTGGCGTCAACTTCGTGTGCGTAATTTTCAAGAACAAGTGTAGAATAGCGACCGTTTAGCTATAAAATAACCAAAAATGCCGATTGATAGAACTTTTTACGCTGATTTCAACGATACCAAATTTATTTGGCGCAGGTAAAAAAAGAAGATATAACAGGTTTATTTGCATTTTTTATTATCAATTGTTGACACCCAAAAGTAGATCATGATAAAATATGTAATATCGAATTAAAGATAATAACTTGTACTTTCTAAATAATATAAAATTCTTTACCATTAATTATGCATTTTCTTTAAAAAAGGTTATTTCATGAAAAAATAATATTTGTTCGTTTTTTAGTGGTTTTGGTTTAAAAATACAAAACGCTATAAATTATGTACATCAGCTGAAGAACAAATTAATTACCTTTATGGTGACGTCATTAGATTTTTAATCGGTTATAAAGTTCATAAGATATTAATATTTAAAATATTTAGGGCCGGTTGTTCAATGTCTGATTTGCACAAATCAGAGGTAGAAGCTCCGGTTAAATACAACGACTGCTTTATCGATCACATGTTATAAGCATGGTGTCAAAAACGTCGATAATGATGTTTAACCGGCAAGTAGTGATAACCGGACATTGAACAACCGGCCCTTAAAAACTGAACTTTAACCTTATAAATAAAACCTATTAATTTTTTACTTGCGCCAAATCATTTTGGCATGGTTGAAATGAGCATAAAAAGTTCTATTGATCTGCATTTTTCGTTTTTGCATAGCTGAACGGTCGGTATTCTAGATTTGTTCCCGGAAATGAAGAATAACTTAAATCAAAAATCCATATTTTTATGTATGGTTTAGTATTTGCAATAAAACACCAAATATATTGCAAATTCACATAGAATTAATTATACACATTTTACTTCTAATTGTATACTTTGCGCACTTTTTTAGTACCTTTCTACTACCGTTTTCGCAAAATGCGATCACATTCTTCCCTTTTCTCCTACTTCCAAAATACAAATCTAGATAGTGTCAAATTTTAGCTGTCACAAATTACACAACCTTGTATTATTGAATCATGATGTATTAGGTTCATTCCTTATCTTTTTGGACTAAAATCTGAAAAGTGTCAAAATGCCAGAGCGTAAGCAAAATGCGCTCACTAAAAGAGAGTAACAGGAAAAGTAAAGGAACGCAAAAAACCAAATTTTTAGTCCAAAGAATGGCAACAACAAAACTAACGTCAAATAAGAACAGAAATGTATGTACAAAACACATTCACACAAGCACAAGCACAATAAACACTTGCTATATCAATTATTTTTTGCCTCCTTCCAATTTCAATTCATTTCTTTTACTTTTTAGATTATTCTCACTTTTTGCGTATTCTTTAATTTCCGTTAATTTAAATTCAGTTGAGTTTGACACTTTTCAGGATTTTGCCAGAAAAAATTCTTCTGACTAAATCTGACTACTTCGGACTGATGAGAGTCGCTCTCACTGACTGTTGCTCTCTCATTTTTGCTGTTATTTCCGAGTTAAGGAACGCTTTTTGGACTAAATCTGACTACTTCGGACTTTTTCTGACTATTTCTGGGAGATAAGGAACGCGCATATTATTTATTCTCTGGAACAGGAGAAACCGTTTTCTTCAAAGTTGCTACTTTTTCTGCACTTTTGCAATAAAAAACAAGCGGCTCGCTATATAAACGTGTATCCAATTGAAAAACCACTGATCCCAGCCATGATTCAATTATTATTATTCATTATTGAATCATGGATCCCAGCAATAGATGTGCGTTCGCCTTGGAACCCGCCACGTAAACAATTCAGTCCAATTAAAAGATCACAAAAGCCTTGAAATAAATACTGCTTCCACAACGGTACGGCGCTCGCAAATGGAACAAGGACTACAGCTTGTGGAATGACCGATCCCTCTATAGGGAATGTGCCTCTATCCAACTGCAGGATGCCTTCAATGCGATGGACGGGGCAAGGCTGCAAACAAATTTGCAGCGAGCGACATCTATTACAGCTGCCATGAAATGATGCACAAATTGGGTGTGGGATTTCTGGTTATGAATTTCACAATCGACTCTCAATTCTACTTAAACCAAAAACTCCTCACCGCCTGGGCATAAATGAGCATTCGCGAATGCGAAAAATATGACCATCGAAACATTCCTAGTATGTATATGTACGAACGAACATTTCCTTAAGCTGCAAGATTTGTTGCGATGATTCCTGTGAGGCAGAAGTGCTTGTATCAAAAGTAACGAGTAAAGTAACGATGCGAAAGATGCGGGTGTTGATTAGATTAGTAACGAACACTTTTACAGCCCTAATTTCGGGACACGCGTTAATATTGGTAGCCATGATACAATAATTTTTAGAAGGTAGTTTCACTTCTTCTTCTTATCCGCCATGTTAGCTATCTGACAGAAAACGTGTTTCGTATTTTTTGTTGTACCAACTTTTTCAAAAAAAAAAATCCAGCTTTTGACGTTGGAAAAATAAAACAAAGAAAAGCCAAACATATAAGTAGAGAAATTTTCGAATATTTTGTAATAATTTTCTTCATAAAAAATTAACTGCTGCTTTCGTGGATATTGCAACCGAGGTGTATTAAACAAGGTGTGATTGACAACTCAGTGCGGCTCTCTTTTAAGGTACTATAATGTCAAAAAGTATAAACAAACGAATTAACCCTTAGTGATGCATGTATCTTATCAGCACTGATGCTCTAGGCTTTTATTTCGATTATAGTTTTGTTTTACTTACATTACTTACATCACATATATTTTGTCAATAAAATAAAACAAATTGTTTATAAAATCGTTTTAGCAATTTTCTTGTTTTTAATTGCCCTAGTTTTATGCTTTTGTGCGTTTATTTTTGAATTTGAATTTTTTATCCTAAGCATTATTCGACACTTATAAAAGTATGATTTTACACTTTTTACCAATTTTATATGTGAGCTTAACTCAAAAAATTTTGAAATTAAATTTTTTTCATGCGAAATAGTTTTCCATTAAAGACCTTGCTTCGAGCGGTTTTAATTTAAGTTCTTCCATACTTGCTCGCATGGTTTAATTATTTCGGTAAGCCGAAATATTTCTGTTCGCAACGTGCATTCTAAAGAGCCGTCTGTTTGAGTTTGGGCATCAACAAAGAATGTATCCTGATCGCGTACTAAATCCTCACTTGTATCAGTTTTTCCGTATGGCATTGGAACTGCGCATGGGTAATAAACGAGCTCGTTGGAAAGTGTTTGATTTGGACATGAATCACGAGATGAATCACGTAGTACAACACCACAGCTTTCTTCCCATCGCTGCCGTCTAACTTCGCAACTAGGTGGTTTAAAACATCGCACTATTTTCGTGTCCTGACTTTTATTGCATACAGCGCGCCGTTCAAAAGTTTTGCTCCGTTTCATCTTGGTTTCCTTACATTAAATATTTAAGCAAAGTCGAACGTATTTACTTATTACCAAACTTAAATGTACTTACTTGCTCTTCTCGGCGGTTTATCTCTTAACAATTTCATGTTTATTAAGAAAATTTGTTGCTTGAAAAATTTGTGTGTATTTTTTTTTTAAATTCAAATTTGAAAAAAAAACACATTTTCAAATGGGTTAACAATTCATTTCAATTTGACATTATAGCCTGTTTCTTATGAGAGCAATGTCAAAATCAATCACACTTTGTTGAATACATTTTGTTTGCAACACACGGAATAGATGTAAGGACACAGCTATAAGAGCCACCGCACACCACAGACTTTATCGGCCGCCTATTTAAATGATAGGGCTCGCTTGAAATATGTACATGTATGGAGGTGCGCACACTACACCAGCTTAATCGCTCTGACCAATAAGTTGTGGTGCAATGGAAAGACTAGCGAGCACATCTAAATTGGCGGCCGATAAAGTCCGTGGTGTGCGATGGATCTAATCCATTATAAACAAGAAATATTGCTGTTATATTTTCATTTTTATGATTTTTATTCATGTGATTAGCAGTGGCAAAAATGTATGTATAAAATACATATATTTATATTAAAAATTAAGTGATCAGTTATGAAACATATAAATCTTTACATGTTCTGTTAAAAAATATCTAAAATAACAAGCGATAATCCCCAAGTTCTATATCGTAGCAGTGGCCACGTTGCGTGTTTGTCACAGACACGGTTTATGTCAAAAATTTTGAAGTGAAACTACCTTCTAAAAATTATTGTAGCATAGCTATAACCATGATACAATAATTTTTAGAAGGTAGTTTCACTTCTTCTTCTTATCCGCCATGTTAGCTATCTGACAGAAAACGTGTTTCGTATTTTTTTTTTCAAAAAAAAAATCCAGCTTTTGATGTTGGAAAAATAAAAGAAAGAAAAGCCAAACATATAAGTAGAGAAATTTTCGAATATTTTGTAATAATTTTCTTCATAAAAAATTAACTGCTGCTTTCCTGGATATTGCAACACACGGAATAGATGTAAGGACACAGCTATAAGAGCCACCGCTCACCAAAGACTTTATCGGCCGCCTATTTAAATGATAGGGCTCGCTTGAAATATGTACATGAAGATGTATGGAGGTGCGCCATTACCCCAGCTTAATCGCTCTGACCAATAGGTTGTGGTGCAATGGAAAGACTAGCGAGCACATCTAAATTGGCGGCCCATAAAGTCCGTGGTGTGCGATGGATCTAATCCATTATAAACAAGAAATATTGCTGTCATATTTTCATTTTTCTGATTTTTATTCATGTGATTAGCAGTGGCAAAAATGTATGTATAAAATAGGTATATTTATATTAAAAATTAAGTGATCAGTTATGAAACATATAAATCTTTACATGTTCTGTTAAAAAATATCTAAAATAACAAGCGATAATCCCCAAGTTCTATATCGTAGCAGTGGCCACATTGCTCGTTTGTCACAGACACGGTTTATGTCAAAAATTTTGAAGTGAAACTACCTTCTAAAAATTATTGTATCATGGCTATAACTTTGAAGTGGTTTGTCTACCTAAGAACCAGCATAAACACGACCAACGTCAACACAAGCCAAAATCAAGCGGGGAATAACTATTGCCAGCAGTTGGTACTGTGGGCTAGGTAGCCAATTGAAAAGCAGAGCCCTCTGACGACGAACAAAAGTCATGCTCTACAAGTCTATCATCATGCTCGTTCTTTTTTATGGAGCAGAAACGTGGCCGATGTCGAACAAAGATGAGAAGGCTTTGGGTGTTTTCGAGGGAACTATTCTACCATGCTCGGCTCGCGTGGGTGACGCGTACCGAAGAATATGGAATCACGAACTATATGAGCTTGATGACTTTAAGCTGACGTTGATGGTGAGTTTCACAGCTAACTCGTTCAAAGTTCCTATATCCAGATTGACTGTCAGATTAAATTCATAGCCTGTTATGAGGTTCCAGCATTACTGAGACAAATAACGGTTTCCTTTATGGCAATGCAGCTTTAATGTTGCTATAGTGGTCAGGGAGTTGTTCGAAATGCCTTGCTGTGCGTTAGACATTTTAAATCAGCATATTTCATAAATGCACCGCGAGGTACAGGAAAGGCACATTTGATACCATGTGCTGTTCCTATGACCCTTATGCCGGAAAGGCCCTCCAACAAAACTGCAACTCAAATCAAAAATAGAAAACAGTATAAAAATTAACAAATTTTAACTAAAAAAATAAATAAATAAATAAGAATAAACTTCAAATTTACTTAACCCTTTCAGTACAATCGGTCAATATATTGGACAAGCTTTTTTTTGTACTTAAAGCTCTTTTTTCTTAAACTATTATTCTTATTTACCGTATTTTCGGGATGCAGTTGACCGTGTTTTTTCACAAAAGAGAAAAGTTTGTCAAAAATCGATATTGAGTAGTGTAATATGTATGAACAAATACATTCTTTTTCGGTAGAATTGAGATCCGAAAAATATGTTAAATATTATTCTCAGTTTTGAAATATATTTCGCAAAAGAAAAATTAAAAATTATTGATATCACTTCCCTGCTTACAAATCTAGAGTACCACTGTCCAATATAATGGACGCTGAATAACGGTAAAACTAATTTTACCAAATTTTTTATTGTATTTTTGAAATCAATGACCCAAAAGTAGCAGATAAACAAATTTTCCGAATTTTAACTTCAGCGGCTGATTTTTTGTATCGAGAGGGTTAAAAACGTTAACCAGTGAAATGCAATTTTTTATTTTTCCTTACACACGTTCATTTTTCTATTTGCTCTCCCGAAAACTTTGACTTTTGTAGGTTTGACGTCAAATTGGCTTCTACCTGTTTTTATTGTACCATGGTTCAGCGAGAATCTTGCGAATAGAGCCACAGATAAAGGATGTATTTATCCGCCGATGTGCACTCTGCAAGCATCAGCACAAAATGAGGTTGTTGTTTTTGTTTCCAATGAAATGTTCGCAAACCACGCCACAAACGACGAGCATGCTCACCGAACATCAAAATTTGTTGATTTTTTGCGAATATGCTCGTGAACCGGCCCACAAACGACGAACATCCATCGCAAGCTGAGCATGCTCTTGCACATCGTCGCCTGGGTAAAAGATTGTCGTAAGCGTCATACGTTCGTGCGTAACATACGACAATCTTTTACCCAGGCGACGACATGTTCTTCGTGTGTAGCCACTGTAAAAGCTCAGTTTGTCTAGACTTAACTTAATTTAACTTATAGTCCAGTTATTCATACTTGCACTGCTATACCATTTTTACGTAAAAATCAAAACCCAACAGAATTCTACATGTTAAGTGCCATGCGTTGGGTAACCGCTTACACGCAAAGCCCATTATTACCGTAAGAAATTATCATTTATTAGTCAACACGTCAACTTAAGGCAGAAGCGAAAATATTGGCTGCATTTCTTTATTCATTCTGAACGTTTGGAATAAACTTTTTTGTTTACTTTTTTCTTTAGAACGTTCCTGATGATATGTTAACGCATATTTCAAACGCATTCTGTTTATTCTGGCTGTGAAATGGGATTATCTGGAATGTATAAAGAAACGCAGCCATTGTGTTTTTGTATTTTCTTTTTTCAGCTTTTTAACAGATCGCCACCAAAAATGTCCCATCATTTATTTAAAAAAAAAAATACAAAAACGAGAGGCTGACAAGTCTGATCCTCTCACCGCTGTCAATTTCCGCAAGGCCGTAACTTAAGAACCTAAAATCCGGTTCTTAAGTTTCTTACGGTAAGTTAAGTTTTAACTAACCGCCAACACAGTTTCTCATATAACAGGTTGGCAAAAATATGAATTTAAGTTAAGTTACGGACATTAAGTCTAGACTAACTGGGCTTTAAGAATGTACTTTGGATCTTTGACTACAAATTGTATAAAAATTGTCCGCCTACGTCTGCCTTCTTCTGCTATTTAAATAAAGTCGAAGTGTAAAATCCTTCAAAATCGATTTTAAGGGCCGGTTACTCAATGTCTGGTTAACACTAATCGGCGGTTAAACATCGTTATCGACGACTTCGACTCCATGCATATAACAGGGAGTCGGTAACGTCGATAACTATGTTTAACCGGAGATTAGTGTTAACCAGACATTGAGTAACCGGCCCTGAGTAGACATTTTTAACTTCTAGTTAAACTGTGCGATATCCAAATACAGCCCGAACTTTGTTATGGATTTGCAAAAGTTAGCTCGTATTTTTATTTTATGGCCTACTAAAGTTTTCATGTCCCGGCCTAAGTAGCTACAAAAAAGTGGAAAAAATGGTTAAAATAAATGTCTGAGCGAAATTAAAGGTTAAGGTGTACATAGTAAAATTTCATGGGAAATATTTTCATAGAAAATTTTTACCTATCGGCTCCCGCCTGAAAGGGTCGTTTTGACCCTTACTTTAAGAGACCCTTCAAAAAGCAAATTTTGAAGATCGTGAGAGAATTAAAAGGTTCTAGAGGGTTATTCTCCGGAAAGTTTTACCTGGGCTCTTCTCAGGCAAAGGTCTCTAAATATTAAAATAAAACTCTGTGCCAGAAAGGAATAGCAACAAAATCCGATTTTAACAATTTTTTCGCTGCTTTCGCGCAATACCCGAGTAATGGTGGCTTTCCAGTTTTGAATGGCAGCTGGCTTATCGGCGAAGACTTTTTGATGGACTTGATGATGGAATCGAAGTGCAAAAACTTTTCTCACAGAATAATTTAGAGACGTTGTTGGGCTGTGAGCCTTTCCAATACTGAATAAAAATGAGGCGACAGTATGACACTAGTCGCGCGTAATTTTTAAAAAAGCGAATGAAAAAAATGCTTAGATGGATCACCTTCTACATATATAGTACAGATAGATCATATCCAGTATTTTTAGTCGCTTATCACCGTTTAATAAAAGAATAACGCATTAGTTTTAAAATTGTTTAATTGTTATTTCAGTTTTTTTGTCGAACACACGCAATACAATGAATTTCATTTAGGGCTACACTTAGGAAACATACCTAGTAAATTTATTAAATAATTCTCTCCCTTGGATAAGTGTATACATACAGAGTTGCTTATATCTATCTACATAATATAGTTAAATTATGAAATAATAAAAATAATAGTAGTAAACAACCATTAACTATGCACAGGAAAATAATTTAAAGTGCAAATAAAAACAAAATTTACAAAATGTTAACTACTAAACGTCGTATTAAAGCGACGGAGTCAATCTTGCCTTCGTGTACAGATCACTTAATCCGTTTTCGAAAAAACAATAGCGAATAACTAAACATGCATAGGAAAGCTATTGTATTTTGCAATATTCGAAGGATTTTTTTTTTAAGTATATTTTAGCTCGGCTTAAGTGTGTTGGCCTTAAACTATTTTATTGTTTATCAATTTTTCAGTTGATTTACGTAAATGCTTAAAAAATTTGGAAATGCCTAACTTATCAAAAAAAAATTCTAATTAAATTTTACTTTAGCAATAAATAAATGTATAAAATTTAGATTTCTTTTCAACTTTCTTAGCGTATTCGTTCGAGGCATGTTGGAATACATACTTCCGATTTGAGGTTAAAATTGAACTTGAATACTTTGTGTTTGTTAAGTCATTAGCGCTACTCTTTTCTAGTAATTCGAGTGGGGACAAATGCAATACTTTTTTGTTTTATAATAATAATAATGTTAATAGTAATAATATTTACAAACATGTTTAATTTAAATAATCACCCATATTGCGAGTGTCGACTAGTAGTAGATAAACAAAACTATTAGTCGATTATCGATTATCCATGGTATTTTCAATGTAGTTTTCTCCTTCAGTAAATGTGTGTGAATAGTTTTTAGTCACCCATCCTTCCACAAACAAACAGTTGTAGAAGGATGAGCGACTAAAAACTATTCACAGTTGCTTATTACGCGAGAAATCGACAATCAGAATTTCATGGGTAAGCGATAATCGAATAATAGTAATTTATATACTAAAAGTCGACACTAGCAATAGAGTTGATTGTATGCATTTTTGTACGTCGATACAAATTTAAGTCGTAAAAAAATTGTACTAGTTTCAATTTTTATTATTGTGCATTATTCCCAATGCATATTTGCATGCGGGTAATTTTTATTAAAAATATTATGAGTATTTTTTGATTTTTTGTTTGTTTACTATATTTATTGATAATTTGAGCGCTTTTATTTTGTGCTAAGCTACACAGTGTGGCCACATATCAAAAATGATTTTTTTTGTCATCTCAAATTGATGTCATACTATTTGGTTGATTATTTAATGCTATTTACATACACAAACGCAGCTAATTACGAAACTAAAATAGTTATCAAAATATTTGCTTATAATATCTACTTAAAAAATGCTTACACAAATTTCAAAATTTCATAAATATTTTAGGTTTTTTGGGATTTAAAAAAATGTATGGCTCATATTTGTGCATTTGTGCTAATTACAAATTCAAAATTTTCCAGCTCATAAACGATAAGAAAGTGTCCAAACTTTTAATTCGTACAAAAGCAAGAATACGAGCCAATAATTTAGATTTTGTTTAAATTACTTAAATCAACTCTTTACTGGGAAGCGTTAATTGTAGAGGTTTTTTATGCGTTGAAAGTCTGTTGAGTTTGTTAGAAATAAATGAAAAAATTTCATAAAGTGGGGAAAGCAATATCCAGCGTTGCATGCGAGCAGACACCGAAAAACTAAAAAAAACTTGAAATTAAAAGAAAATTTACAAAATGTGTAAAATTTAAAAAATATGTATTTATTTTTTCGCAATATTTTTTCTTGCAGAATTTTGAATAAGTACGATTTTTTAGTATAATTATAGCTTGGTCGAAATTTATTTTCCTAATTGATAATATTTTTGAAATTAAATTTTTAAACACCTTAAACAATGCCCTGCATTCTTTTCAACGAGTATTGCTTTGACATACGTTAATTCGTTTCATATTTTCCTTTCCAAGCCAAGTTTTGACAGTTGGCATTTACAAGTAAAGAATTTAGTGTCACACAACCAATCAGTCAGACTTTCAACGCTAATTTTGTGCCTTCGAACTCGTGTAACAATTTTCAAACATTCCTACATAACTAAGTAAATAAATACATTAAATCCCTAATGTGCCGCCGTCACCGTACAGCCGCGACCGCTAACTGCTAAAGTTATAGCTACGCATCGCACGTCCCGGCGTCACCAATTCCACTTTGATGTTCGCCGTCGCTGTTACTTTTGTTGTATTCGTGTCCGAGTGGTGCGTTTCCACAGTGACTTCCGGTTGCACCACGATACTCTGCAACTCGGGAAAGTTACATGCTTCGTGTTGGCCGCCGACGCCACCAAGCGTATGCGTGTTGTGAGTTTTTGTTGACGGCGTTGGCGGTGGTGGTGGTGGCGCTGCACCTTCTTGGTGTTGTTGTTGTTGTTGTGCTTGTGATTGCTGTGATTTGTGAAATGCCGTTGGCCCACCATAAATGGGACTTTGTTGTGACTGTTGTTGTTGGTGGGACGGTGGTGGTGGCGGTGCTTGTTGTTGATGCTGAAGATGATGATGAGCATAATTCTGTTGCGGGCGATGCATATAGTAATTGTTCATGTTGTAGTTGTTCATCTGCTGTTGTTGCTGCTGCTGTTGTTGCGTGCCATTTGTAATATATGGCGTATTATTCATATTTGTGCCATTCCATTCGTTATTCATTTGTATCGACGATGAAGAGGATTTCCAAGAGGGCGGCTCTTCGGTAATGGTTGTTAGCGAGGGATCATTTATATTGATATCTTTGTGATGATGCATACTCTTGCTGCAAGAACGTGACGAACGTCCGCCATGCACCACCACCGTCTTGTTGGCGCGCTTGCTGCGCGACATTACAGGGGATGGTGTTGAAATGCGATCTGGATGTTGGAGTGGTACTAACTCCGCCTCAGGGCCGAACATGCTCAGTATGATGGGGAAGAGTATGAGTCCATTGTAAGCGCCGACACACAGCACAACAAGCAGCAGCCAAAAGAAGTGACGTATGACAAATTCGAATGGTGAGGTGGATAGCATGAACACAGCTAGAGCGGAAGTGAGCACACCGTGTATAAGTGGACCAAGTGACATTTGCATGGAAAGATGTATGCGACGCTCGCGATTGCCCACGGACGTGATGAAACCCTGTTGTGCGGGAAGATAAAATGAAGTATGAATTTAATTGGGAATTCGTTATAAAGTGTTGCAACAACAAACTTACCAGTGAAATGTGTACTGTAAGGCATACCATCATGCCTACGCTTAATATCAGTATCACTGCAGGAATTGCCGAGAGTTTTATGCCTAAGATAGTCATTGCGCCGAAAATTTGTATCAGCGAGGCGACGACGCTGAAAACGACCAAAGCGGCAGCCCAAACGGATAGCAGGAGTATGGAGACCAATATAAAGGCGGCAGTGAGTGAAATGCAAAGAATGAGGGCGAGTGAGTAGCGCAGCGTCATGTACTGTTCCCAGAATATGAAGGGTATGCCTGAAAATTGAACAAATATAAAGAAAAAATATAATACAATTTGAACGAGGTGTTAACGAAAAGATGAGTAGAAACGAAAATGTGAGTGGAGACATTTTTGAGCTCCAACCAGTTTGCTTTAAAGTTACTAAATGGATAGTAATGTAGTATCAGAACTCGATTCTAACATTTACTTTTTCTGTTGCTCTTGTTATACTTGGTAACTTGCTTAAATCTTGCAAATAATGAGACTAGCACAGAATAAACAATTTATTATTATTTCCTACTCCCTGGCACACTTTAACTTCCAGCTCACTCACCTGAGGGATAGTTTGGTAGTCCTCGCGCCTCGAATTTCACACTTAGATCGCGTATATGTCCAATAAGCGCCTTAATTTCCGATGTATCAGTTAGTCCATGAAGATAGAACGGTAACTGCGCATACACCAGTGGCAGACTCTTCGGTATTTTGAGATCATATTCGCCAGCTATGTGAAAATATTGCCGCGGTTCTGGATGTAGTTTGCCCTGTGAAGCAGAAATAGCGAAATTATAAATTATACACACACTTTTTGCGTAGCTCTAGTAACTCACCTGTGAAGCACCGTAGGCGAAAACATCATTCGTGGCCCATGCAGACAGATAATTGTAGAAGGCCTTTGGATTGATAATACCCTCGTTGTCTACCAAACGATTTTGTGTCACCACACTTTTGTCTACCGGGTTATCGACGTATCCAGTTTGCACGAGCAACTTGTAGGCCAATATTGCATCGCTGGTCGCATTGGATAACCAGCCTTCGGGCGTAAGCCTACCTTCGCTGAATTCTCGGTCAAATATGCGCTGTAAATTGAACAACCAATCGCGAAATAATGACAGCCAAAAGTCCGGCAGACCACCATTGTCATTCTTTATAACGTGTGGTACACGGACAAAGGCCTCGTGGTATTCGTGCAACAGTCTTTGATTGGTTGGATATTCAAAATTTCCCTGCGTCACGGCATACATGCTGTAGAAGCCGAACATCGATGCTTGTGCATTGAGAAATTTATACTCGTTCGTATCCTTGGGCACCAGATCGATTAGGTCGAGGCCGTCCTGTAGCCGCGTTGAGGCATACAGACTGAAGACGAGCGTGCCGACGAAAGTGACAATGGCCAGGAACTTTACCCAACTTTTCATTAAGAAAGGCGTGTAATACTTAAAAGCGAAATTCGAGAGCGATAAGGAGGGCATGCGCTTCTCGGAACATGAGAGTAATGCCTCCTCTTGATATTTCAACTGTGGCTGCTGTGCCGAAGCGGTTGTGGCACGATTATTACAATTTTTCACAGCATAAGCATTTCGTCGATTATTATTGTAGCGCGTATTGGTTACCGCTGCCGTCACTGGTTTTTCCTTCCACACCGGAAAGCAACAGCAGAAAATGTCTGCGCGGCCTGCTGTGCGGCGACGTAAGTCCAAAGAAATCATTGCAGGAAAAACGAGTAGTGCTGCAGCCAAATTGAAGCACATCACAATTGCGGCTTGTAGGCAGAAAACTTTCAATGCGGGCACTGGTATGAAAACCGCAGCAAAGAATGAGCCGGAAGTGACGCACGCGCTGAAGAGTATACTCGGGCCGACTTTCTTCAGTATGTATTTCGTCTGTTCTTTGCGATTACTTTCCGCATAGGCAGCAGTAAGCATAAAAATGTGATCAACGCCCAAGCCAAGCGCCAAAAAGGGAACCACTTGCGTACTCGCTGCATTGAAAACAATACCAAGTAGCGCACAAAGCCCCAAGCCCGCAGCAGTGGAGAAACCGATGAGTAGCACGCCTGCGACACCAACGCTACTTTGCCCCTTAACTGGGTCTTTCCAGCGTATAAGCGTACAAAATGCATAGAGTACCGTTGCAATCACGCCAATTACAATGCTAATCGGACTGGGGTTCGAGTATTTGGCGAGTATGTCGTCCAAGGTGGCCGATGAGAAGACATAGATGTCATAGTTATTGGCTATGCGCCGGTTCATTTTCAGCAAAGTTTCGACCTCCTTTGAAAAATTGCGCTGCCAAGCGTTCAAAACCTCCGCCGCCTTCTCCTGCGTCCAACCGATGTGATGTACTTTATAGTTATCATTCCATAAATCAAACATTTCCTTCTCGGTCATAAGTTGTACGACCGTTTGTAGCCCCTTAGCTTTGCGCAAGTGTCCCGAGCGATTGCGTTGCACGCCACCGACTATGAGTTCCTCAGGCCAATGCATGTACTTGGTGGCATAACCATTGCAGCCGCCAGTGAGTATGGCGCCCACGTCGGGTGGCTGCTGACTGCCCTTATTCGGTGCAGTTTCAGGACATTCTACACTTTTCGGATCTAGACAGGGCTTCTCCGTGTAACCAGTGGTAATACCGGCACGTTTCATATACTGCTCAACCATATCGAAGTCGAAAGATATTTTCTGATCACTCATTTGTTGTTTCATCGTCTGCACGAGGCTGGAGGGGTTCATTGTGCTCCACATGATGCGCTTGTCGATGCCGCTGCGTATGAGAAAGACAAGAAAAAGTGTTTTGTATTTCAATTATATATTCTACATGTACTTTGCTTCAACACTTACGGTATTTGTACTGGAAATTCAGGACCCAACAGCTGACTGCCTTCCCAGAAACAATCAAGTGGTGTTATTATTGAACATGGTATCAAATGCTTAAAAATCTGCTCGATGAAATAGTGTCCCTCGAAGCTTGGCGTTGTCGGCGAATTGCACATATCACGCAAACCCCATTCCGTGTCGTACATATGCACCTTCACCGCCGTCGCCTTCTTCAATACTTCCAAATGCGCCAGCAGCGCTTGCGGATGCAACACAGACGCATTTGCATCTTGCGCTGTCTGTATGATTAGCTGATGCGTAGAGGATTCATCTTCGCCAATCGTTTTTTGTGTGTAGGCAAGTTCTGATTCTAGCCGGCCACCTTCTTGTATCCATAGCTGGTGTACTTTCGAATGGATTTGGGCACTCTTTAAGCCCACACAGAAGGTGCTTAACACTAGAATGGCAACAAAGAGCATTTTGCCGGCATGCTTTTGTACGGAACTACCAAGTGATTCGAGATGGGATTGAAATACTGAACGTAGGTAGATAGCGGTGCGATTCCCTCGCGCTTTGCCCTGTAACAAAAAGAGAACAGAAGTCAGGAGATGTTTGCATACAGATTTGTTGGTTTAAGCTGATATCGTACGGATGGTTTTTTCCTGCATAAAATGCGTAAAAATAATAAGGACCATATAAATATGTACTAATACGTTTGAGTTCCCTATATATCTTAGACTTTTTAACCGACTTCACCAAAAGGGGCAGGTTATAAGTTCGTTGCAATATTTTTTTTTTGTATGTTACCGCATAACTTTGGGTCACGTTAACCGATTTCGATAATTCTTGTTTCATCGGAAAGGTATTTAGTATAGTACCTCAAGGGTGGTCCCATACTACTAATTGGATCGCGAAGTCGGTTTTGTTTTTTTTTTTGGTTAAGAATTACTTGTTTCTAATAAAAAGTCTGACGAGTTTCCGAATTCCCTTTCACACCTTTAGAAACCTTAAGTTTAGTATTTCTTAAAACAAAATGAAAAACTACTCCTCTACTCTCCATCTCTTACTGCATTGCTTCTTTTTGGCATTTTTAAACACAAATCTTAAAAACAAACTACAAAAGTTACATTTCAATTGCCTTCCTATGTTGTCGGAGATTTGCTTTCATTTTTTACTGCAGTTGTTGTTGCCGTTGTGATCGCTTACGTTAGCTATGCTTCTTTGCACTGGCGTAGGTATTACCCGCCAGGCTTTACAATCTTTTCAAATTTTTATTCTTTACGTTTGTATGTATGACATTATGTACATAAATAAGAGTTTTACTACCCAGTAGGAAAGTCCACACGTCGTTTCTAGTGAAATCATAACCGTTATACGCTTTTTAAGCAAACAATTGGGTCTACGTAACCGGAACGACCCAGATTCATATCTGGCCAAGGACTGTCACTCCAGCATCATTCCCAAAAAACTTT
>NW_023458562.1:47832157-47879560 GCF_013731165.1 Rhagoletis pomonella | reverse complement strand
TTTTTTTTGAGCTTTTAAATTTTTTTCTTTTAAAAAATGTTTAATTTTTTTCTTTTAATTATTATTTTTTGAATATATTTTATTTTGATATGTATTATTATTGTTTATTTTTTAATTATTATTTTCTGCAGTTGCTATACATTTAACACATGTTTAACAAAAAATAATAAATATCAAAATAAAAATTATTTTAAAAGAAAAAACCTTTGAATGTTTAAAAAGAAAAAATTCTAATTTTTAAAAAGAAAAAAATTATGAAATTTTTAAAAAGAAAACAAAAAATAAAATAAAAAAAATTTTAAATAAAACATTAAAAAAATGTATTTTACCTAAGAAACGTACTAGATATTTTTAATAAAATGAAATTTCTAAATTTAAAAGTTTTGCTTCTCTATACATTAAGGCAGGGATCGTAATAATTATTTAAATAATTTAAATCAGAATGTAATATTTTTTTATGATTTTCATTTTTTCGTTTAAAAATAATAATTGTTATTGAGTTCAATCATTAATAATGATTAATTTGTGATTTTAATTTTTTCACACAGGTATACCTAATAATAATTATTTATTTATAAAATTTAAAAGGCAACAAACTGAATTTTTGATCTGAAAATTTTGAGACTTATGCCATTTATTAAGGTCTCGCTACTCCGAAAAGGCTACATTGGAAATGACGAGTTTTGTGAAAAATCATTATTATCTTTGAGCGAAAAAATAAAAATCATAAAATAATCATAATTTTTGATCGAAAAAATAAGAATCAAGTATATATATTTTTTTTAATTGTTTAAAATCGAAAAATAAAAATCATTGTAAACTACAGTAGGACATACGAATATATTTATGTACATAAATATGCGAGTAATTATAGTGAAAGTTGTTGATTTTTGTGGCCAAAATTTATGAAATAATAATTATTTTCCGTCCCTGCATTCAGGAGGCCATCTGCTGTTCAAACTTTTTACATTTTCTAGTTTTATATTTTTTAAAAGCCAATATTTAAAATGTTTTTTAATTTTTAAACTCAGTATTTGATGTAATTAATCTTTTACTTTATTTGCAGCATTTAAGCTGCTTAGAGAGCTTTTTGAGAACGTCCTTAAGCTCAGCAAATCTATAAGCGTCACATATATTTTTTTACTCTCATTTATATTTTATAAATTTTAATTTATTTTCATTTATTTTATTGTTTTGTTTTCATTATTTTCAACTTGTTTTCTTTAAAAGACTAATGCTCGGTTTCACCAATCAGTTCTAAAATTTATCAGACTGGTAAAATTTAAAATGAGAAATTTTCCGAACAAAATGGTGTGTGTGTTTTAAATTTTAGCAGGCTAAAAGGCTTAAAATTTATTGGTGTAAAGGGGCATTCATTTTTTTAGAAAGTAAATTTTATACTTTGAAAATAAATTTGTAAGTTTAATAATTTTCATCATACAATCCAAGGCGAATTTATATAAGCTGGTGTTACTAGCTCAGCTGATTTTATGTATGTGTTTCGCACGGCTTCTGATATCAAATTGAAAAAATTTGTTTGAATTTCTACACACACTCTTACAGATTTTGACAGTTTATGCCGCCAAAGCAAAAACAAAATACATGTAAATTTTTGTTTTTGTACTCCTGCTATCACCTTATATTAATTCGCCTTGATACAATCCTTTTTAACAGATACACATATTCATTTTAATGAGTTTCATTTTTGAACCAAAATGTTTATATGTACATATGTATCACCATAAAATTTTCGACAACGTACTATACTATTTCAGTCTTTTCCTGCAGGGCCACTTCTATTTCTTCGTCGTCGTGGTGGTTCCAAAGCAATTGTGTTGTGTGGCGCTATGCACATCGTCAGCACCGTCTACCTGCCTGCTAGCCTGCCTATCAGCCTACAAGCCCACCTTTTGCTTTCCCTTTACATGCGACGCAGCTCACCTCGCCTGTTGCTATCGCCGCTGCCATTCCAGAGTCGTGCTGTGCGCTTTGAAGATCTTAATTTCGTTGCAATTTTCCGAATTCTGTTCCTGCTAGCGGCATTTTACTAACAAACATACCACACATACATATGTATGTAGTGTTGATACAAATGCACTTACTACCTTGATTTCTAACATTTCCATTTTCCTTTTATTGGCCACTTTGAAGCTGCTTTCCTTCGTCTCGACGGCATTCCGGCGTACTAAGGTTAGCTGGCTGATTGTCTATTCGTTGAATTGTTCTTCATTTCAGAGTAGATATTTATTTCTTCTGTCTTTCGTCATCGTCACTCTTGTTTGCTTGTTTTTCCGTCAATTTCTCGGTATTAAATACAAGTATCTGCACTACAAATTCGAATAGACGACGACGACGTCCTTTCGTTCCGCAGATTAGGCGATACTCAGTGGAATTAAGTCGTCGTCGTCGGTGTTGATTTTTGAAGGTAATTCTGCTTGCCGCTGCGGTGCATATGCACCTAACAACAGTGATGCACCTTCTTGCAAACGCACATTCGTGCCTGCATACATACATAGTACATATGTATATACATGAATAGTTAGTCTTGGTTATTGGTATTCCTCAAGCAACCGTCGGGGGTGCATTTAGTGTGTCAACGCCCGGATCTTCCATAATACATACATATTTACATACATATTTATGTGTGTACGTAAGACAATACGCATTCTGCGTACAAATTTCAATGCTTTGAAGTGTTGGTAATGTTCCGCACCATGTTGCTTCGTTATTCCATTGCCCTGGGAATACTACAATCCGAATACGAGGAATTTTTTGTTTGTACGTTAGCGCTGACACGATCGTTAGGTGGTCGATCATCCCTGTCACATCTTAGACAACTCATTTCAAATTGGCACAATGCGCATAATTGGAATTGTTTTTTTTTATTTCTTCCATGTAGCACCATTCTACTTTTTTCATTTGAAATAAAAAAATAATCTACGATTTATCATAAAATTGTGCAATTCCTTACATACATATATCATTACTGGTGTTCAGGGAGGAGATTGATGATGTTTTTATTTTTCAAAAAATAACATAGGGAAAAAATTGTCATACTGCTTTTTCGAATGTACATACTTATTATCGAATATAATTTTCTTCTAACTTAAAAAACTTTACTTTTTATATTTTGAAATTTCGATGTTTTTCAGATATTTTCGTGACCTCTCACAAATTTTCTGTCTTTTGACGCTGCTTTTGAGATTTCTCGGTACTTTTCGGATTTTAATGAAACCCTTTTATTTATGGAACAATCGCAGATTTGCCATTGCCTGCTAAAGGGCAATCGCTATTAGAAAATATTTTCATCATTTGGCTCTTCCGGATTCTACCGAGTGGTATTACGCACCCTTAACCACTCATTTGGCATCTAGCTGCTGTGCCACAAATGCGTAAGCCTACATTCGTATATTTACTTCGAATGCAAATTCTTTTCAGAAAAGTCTATTCATATACATATAATAGAATAGAATAATACTCTGAGCTTTTTTCATTGTCTGAAGAGCACAAATAGACCTTTTTTTTCGTGTGGCAAACATTTGTTGCTTCCATACCGGACATTGAACTTGGAATCCACATATCTATGTAGTCGCGCTCTATGAAAATGACTAGAGATATGATTATGCGTTGCCGCGCTATTAAGCCATAAGGCGGTCACACTTATAGCTGTCTGGAAAACGCTGCAATGGTCAGGGAGCCCTGAGGTCAAGCTGAGGTTTAGTGAAAGGTCTTTAGAGTAAAAATGGTGGTAGACCCTGGAACTAAGTCCGAACGCTTTACTCAGTCGCTTGTGTGTGGAATTCTGATAGAAAACCTACTGTTAAAGCAAAAAATTGGGCTGGTGTTTATGAAGGGTTGCTAAAATGGGGCGCAGAATTTTTGATCGACCGAATATAAGATCTCGATCTTAGTGGAATTGACCTTGACTCCGCTCTCCCTCGGTTAGCTATTCACGAGACAAAGAGCGGTGGGTAAAAGTGCGCTCAGTGTTTGGAGATACTTGCCCCTGACTGTGAGCGTAATATGACGTGACAGCCGCTATTCCGCAGTCTCAGGAGAATTGGATTTACTTTACCGTAAAGTTCCAGAGTAGGGGTGAGAGAACTCTTCCTTGAGGCATACCGCTCGTTGCATATCTGTTTATTAACGCGCAAACAGCTGGAAGCTTCACAACTTGGTACAGCAGGATATAAATACTCCCCCCACGCTCTCCCGATGCTGCAAATGCCTTGCCATCTACAACACATAATCTCTAGCTATTTGATAGAGTTCTGCGCTACGATAGTGACATTGGAGCCGTCGACCATGAAGTCTAAACTGGTATATCACAAGAATCCGTGCTAGTGTCCATTTTGTGGAACATTTGGTATGACGGCATTTTGCGGCTCAGAGTGCATAAGAGGCCACCATTAATTGGTTTTTCTCATAATATATCAATCGTTGTGAAACATGCTATAGCAACGACCCAGGAAGAGTCTGTGGCTGCCTGCCCATAAGACGAAAGCCATACTTTTCAGCAGCCGTAGGAAGATAGAAAAGGTGGTGCTTATAGTTGGCGACAGCATCATAGAGTCCAAGACTTAGCTTCCGTGACCACTTGGAGTACGGGAGTAAAAAAGCTGCGACTGCAACGCCAGCCCTTACCAAAAATAATGGCGAACAGCAATGGACCAAGGCAGCAGGAAATACAAGTTCTAGCTGGGTTGGTGAGGCCTAACCTCCTATATGGGGCGACACATTTAAAAACACCTCATATGCGCGAGGTGCAAATTCCACGCTTGTGTGCTCTTAGATTCTGCTCAGCGTTCAGAACGGTCTTAGAAGACGTGGAGCTCATCACATCTGGCCTGTACCTGTCCAACTTGCTAGCTCAGGGAGGTACAGCATATGGCTGCCGAAGTGATACAGCAACTCCGCAGCAGCAAGGCGTAGATGCGAATGCCCAGAAAGTGTGTGAACCCGCATGCCGATGTAGTGGCGAAAACTGTACGTAAACTGACGATATCAAACTTAGAAACGAACTTTTCTATGGTATGGACAGGGACACGTTGGATGAAGCGTACAGATTAGAGATGGGCGCGGGATATCGGGACCCGCGGAACCCACGGTACTGATTTCAAATGAGTCGGGATAGGCGTTATCGGGAAGGTATGTATACAATTTTGTGTTCGGGCGGGACCAAAATCCGTTTGCGACACTTCCGCTAAAACTGCAACCTCCGTATAGGAACACCACTTTTTTGAAAATCATTATAAAATGTTGTGAAAACTATCGAAACTTCTTTAAGTCAATTGAATTCGTGTCGAGTATAGTTAATTATACCAAACCGCACAAGATGATGGTATTTTTGAATGTGAATTAAAGAAAAAAATATTGCTACATGCTTCTCATTAAAATACTCGTATTTTTAATGTTTAAAGCATTCACGTTTTTCTTTCTTGAGTTTTCCATTATTTAGTCATCTTAAAGCTATGATCCTAATACTTACAACACAAAGCCATAAAAATAGATAATCAAACGTTCTAAAAAAAATGTCATTAACTTTAAAGATCAGCCAATTTAAAACCCATTAAGAATGCGATACAGTCTAATTAAAACTTCTTTGCGTGCGAGTGATCTTTTTATACCTCTCCGCTTAGTATTCCCACATGTGTCACTCCACCCTAGGCATTAAAAGTGGTGACCTTTCCTTGCCTTCCACTCCTTACGCATTTCTCGAAAGAGTATAAAATTCATGATCTATATAGGTATGTATGTATGTATGTTTTTGCTAGCTGTTGAATGAGTTGGATTGAATCAATGGGAAGCAACAGCAAAAACAAAAAAATATATACATATGTGCATATGTATATAACGAATTATAATACTCGTAATAATAAATGAAATACAAAAGCAATAGGAATAGCAATAACAATAAAATAGGGAAATAAAAATTTTATACGTACACAAGTATGTATGGAAATATAGAGAAATAACTTGAAGAAAGCTAGCTAGCTCTATGTGATTGCAAGTTGTTATATGTACATAAGGGTGGTCCAAAAAAAAAGTAAAGTCGAAGTGTTAATGCTCTGACCCCTGACCTCTGATTGTTCTACACCGAAGAAATATAACCCTATTAGTTTATTTTGAAATCAAAAAATATTTAGAGGTCACTCAAAGCGCTCAAAGTTTTCCTTGTATTTTATATGGGGAAAAACAACTTTTCGTAGAAATGATATGGAATTCTTGAAAATCAATATATTTCGATCGCAAAACTCTGTTTCTCTTTTGGAGATTCCCAACAATAGTACTTAATTGTTTATTTAATAATTTTTTCACCGCAGAATATGCAATGGGGGGCCAATAAAAATTCTTTAGCATTAAAAAATGGTTAAGTATTGATCGAAAAATATTGATTTTCATGAATTCTATACCATTTCTACGAAAAATGGTTTTTCCATATAAAGTACAAACTTTGAGCGATCTCTAAATATTTTATGATTTGAAAATAAAAAATTGGAGTACATATTTTTCGATATAGAAAAATCCTAGGGGGTGAGAGCATTAAAATTCCTTTACCTTTTTTTTTGGACCACACTAATGTACATACATATGTTCATGCATATATGTACAGCGAGTGGAAGACCACCCAGTTGCCTGCAGCGGCTGTGATATCCGGCGTTGGCTAGCGTGTTTGTTTGTATTTGTGTATAAAAATTCGTCTACTCGAAAATGTTTAGAAAACCTGTATCGTGTTGTTGTAAAATATAAAGAAAAGTAGACGAAAAAAAATAATTAAAAATAATTAAGCTCTAGAAAGGCAAACAACAACAACACACACAATTGCTCGGACACACTTGGGAACTTAATCGATATGCGCGCGCTTGTCTGCTGTCACTTTGAATGGCTAGACCGCACAGGCTGTCCCGATCTTGCTACAACAACTACCACAAAAAAGCCGATTTAATGATAGCAACAACAACGTCAACAACAACAATGATACATAACATGTCTGTCTCCACGTTTTGTCTTTATTTCTAAATTTTGTTAACATATCAATGAAGGCAACTAAACTTCCTCTGCGCTCCGCAACGCTGCGCCAATCACGCGTTTGCCCACACAGTGTGGGCTATAAAATGATAAATTATTATTTTTGGTTGTTGTATAAACATGGCGCACACACACACACTGTTTGCATGTTTTACCTAATTTTCGAGCGCGCTCCATCTAATAAATATTGGCTTTGGATACAACTCAATTAAGCGTAAATTTTGAGTTCTTGTTAGAGATACAAATGTATATACATATGTATGTATGTACAAAAATACTTATGAGATTGAGCAATGGAATAGCAAAAGCAACAACGACAACAACAACGAAGGAATGAAAGAAACCAAAAAACGACAAACAAAAATTGATTGGAGCAAAAGCGTTTAGAGCAGTTGTTGGTTTTTTATGGCTTACTGGCATTTGCTGTGTGACTGTTTTTTTTTTTGTTTCTTCCTGCGCTTGTCCATGGTTTTTTAGAAAAAACTTTAGAATATGTACAGAATTTGCGCTTAAAAATACTTGGTGCCACCCGCTGTGCGATATATATTTTTTTCTTACACCCGTTGTTATAAAAGGTGGGGCGCCTACGCTTAGTAAAGCATGCTCCATCGACCACCATCAGAGGCATGCAAAAACAAAAGAAAAAAACCAAAGATTTTGGCCATGGAGCTTTTCAATATTCAGTTACCGTAAAATGTATGCTTGGGAAATATTTAATGAAGAAATAATTTCCTATTGCTTTAGACGGCGGGAATTTCCAGATATTTTTGTCTCAAACGAACAAAAAAATAACAACAAACTGTGCAGACATATTTACACATCTACATAAGGTGGATACATACATACTAGGGATGTTAATTTTTCGCTTTTTGCGATCCCGGAAGTTTCTGGATGTCGTTACCACAAACCCGGGATTCCGGGATTAGTCCCGGGACTTGGATTTTCATAACTTTTCAACAACTTTAATCGAAAAAATGGCTTCCATCACTATTACCATAAAATAAATAATAAATAAATGTGAAACCTACTTTTTTATTTAAAGTGACGTTTTTTATTTTTTCCCTCTGACGTCAGGATTAATTTTAGGGGACTTTGTAATTCAAAGATATGATTAATTCTAAAAATTATTTAAAAAATTTTATGCAATGTAGAATAAAAATATGAAACAGGAAACATCTTTAGCCTTAAAAAAATTAAAATTTTTTGGATTCACAATGACGATAGGTATTTTTTTAAGCTGATAAAGTTAGAAGGGCGAAATTCGAGGATATTATCCAGTTTATATAAGTCCTTAACATATATTTTATTTCAAAAACAAATATCGCGAAATTTCAAGGATAAAATTTTAAAGGACATTTTCAGTACTTACTTTTCAGTACCACCAAAAAATTGAATATCAGATTCTACGGAATGTCCTCTTTAATTTGATACCCATACTTCTTCTCCAAGCACATTTCACTGAATTTTTTAAATCATTTTTGAATTACTGACGTCAGAGTGTAAAACTAAAAACGCAATTTTACTATATTTGGCCCAAATAAATTTTTATGTTAACAGCGTCTAGGAATGTTTGTAAAATCGAATTGCCAGTTTTAAGAAAGAAATTTAAGTGTAAAATGATGTTGTTTATTTGAATTTGATATGAAAAATTATTTTTTATTTAAATCTGGAAAAGCAGATATACATACATAAATAGTCCAAATGCGTCAATATCATTATTGATTCTGGTCCGAAAAATTCAGGGTTTCAATTCAAAACATTTTCAAAATCCTTTGTTAATTTAGGTTGCGAGAATTTTAAAAACTGAAAATTTGGAGCCCCGAAATTTTTGAAATTCGAACATCTTAAATTTAGAAAATTTGGATTTTATGAACCATAATTAAAGTTTGGAAATGGGAAGTTTCGAAAATTTTGTACTTCAGATATTTTAAAATTTCGAAATTTTAATTCGAAAGATTTAAAAATTCCATATTTTAAAATGTTCGAGACACAAAATTTTCGAAACTTCCAATTTGCAAAATTTAATATAATAAAAAATCAACAATTTCGTAGACTCCCAATCCACGATTTTTAAAATTCATAAACATATTTAGAAATTAAAAAACGATGATTTTCCAAATTAATGAAATTCTTTTTTTTTCGAAATTTAAAATTTAAAAACTTTTACAAAAATTTACAATCATTAAAACAAAAATGTATTTTGAGCATCGAAAATTCATATGAACACTCGATTTGTGTAGGAGAAATTTAAATGTCGAAATTTTAATATTCGAATTTCCAAAATGTTAAAATTTAAAACTTTACATTTCGAAAATAACCATGTACATATGTATATCCGAAAATTTTAGAACTCAAAAATTTCAAGCTTGGAAAGCATTCAATGCGAAAATTTTTGGAACTCGAAATTTGAAAAGCTTTGAATTTAGAAAATTGAAAAAAAAAAATAAATTCTTATGAAACTCCATCCAATTTTATACCAAAAATGTTTTGAAAAATTTAAGTTTCAAGAACTTCATAAATAAGCTTCGAAAATACATATTAAAATTGAAAGCTTTGAGTTTCGAAAATACAAATCGCTCAACATTTTAAAACTAGAATAGTTTAAGCCTAGATAACATTTAGTTGCGAAATTTTCAAAACTCGAAATTTCGAAAAGTTTGATGCATGATACAAAAAAGAAGGTAGTTTCATTTAATGACATTCGTTGTTGTTTTTAACCATTTGACTTTTAATAAAATTATGACATTTCATCAAATTCATGCTACCTGATCACTAGAAGAAATATTTTTTTTTAACCAGAAGATTTTATCAGTACATTCAACGATGTGGAATATGATAAACTAGAAAATTATGCCGGCTACATGATTTCGAAAATGGGGTTGACGACTAGGTTCAGAAAGCATGACGAAAGTGTATGCTTACATATCGTCGCTTAAAGTACAAAACCGCGTATCGTCGTTCTGCAAAACCGCGTAATTGACATTTTTTGCCAAAAATGGGATTTGCTCACACAAGCTCTTGGCTCAAGCCTTATCCATTCGTCCTGAAATGCGATTTCTTTGTAAAAAAAGAGAACCTTTTGAAATATGAGTGTTTTTACTCTCTACAAACAATTAATGCAACTGCGTATGTGACAGTTGTGAATTTAATACTCCGATTTATTGTTTTAATATTATCAAAGTGGCAAGGCCGTTGATAATACTCACAATTTATGAAACTTCAAAAAATTTTATTATCCGTCAAAAGTTGTTTATTGAAACTACCTTCTTTTTTGTATCATGGTTTGATGTCGAAAAATTTTAATTTTGAAAACTTTGAGTTCACATGTACATACACATATGTATGTATGAAAAGAAATTTAAAATTTTGAAACTCAGAAAAATATTTACCATATATCTAAAAATCTCCTAAAATTTCTAATGTAAGGTAAGAAAATATTTAATTTCGAAATCTTTGAAACTCAATATGTACTGCTTCAATTCTATTTCTATCGCATTTAAACGACTTGTTGGTTTAGGCTTATTTATTTGTCAAAAGATAAGTTGCGACAAGGCAACATACATATGTATGTACGTACATATGTATGTATGTTTCCATGTAAACATTTTTACGCACCAAATGTGGTAATTATAGTGAAATTCAGTACAATGACGACTTGTGTAGGAGTAGATACAAATATTCGTACATAAGTGCATGGGTCTTTAAAGGCATTTCAAATGAGTTATTGTTGTTGGCAAGTAAGCAATTTGAAGCGGTCAGGCCTGCCAGACTATGACGACGGCAACCATGGCGACAACAACAGCGCGGGACCACCCAGCTTGACATACAAAAATGCTGCAGAGCCTCAAAAAATATGTGCCTACAAAACACGTACACAAACAATTTGGAAACAGCTGCTGCTGCGTTTGATTGTTGTATAGCAGTTGTTTAAGGTGTATGTGAAAATAAGAGCGATCCACAAAATTTTATAAAAGCATTATTTTTGCAAGACCACTGAAAGAGCGCTGCAGAGAGAGAGAGAGAGAGAGAGAGAGAGAAAACATACCCGATTAGAATGAGAGAGTGTAAAAGAAAAAATTATAGCGATAGGCGCTCATATAAAACTAAAGATTAAGAAGAACAAAAAGCAGGAAAAAATCTGTTCAGTATATCAAGAAAGTCAAAGGAACTTAAGGATGCAACCGACGAACTACATATGTATTTATGTATAGAAGAATTCCATACATACATAAATATGCAAGTACAAACATATGAGCATCCTTATTACCGCTCTAGGCCGCCAAATTTGTGGTGGCGGTCCATATAAAGAGTTCATACTTATGCCACATGCAGTGAAACGCGGTTATACTCGTAAATAAGAGGATTTCCTGCAACTCGCGCCTTCCTATTTTTGTATTTATACTGTTACCTTCTACAACAGTAAAATAGAAAAGTTCAGCGCGGGTATTATATAAGTTTATAGCCGAGGATAGTGGCATCGCTTGGCATTGCCAACAGCCGCCCAGCGTGTTTTCTTAGAAGATGCTCAATTGGTCGCGCCTTTGGAAGGTTTTGACGTAATATGTAGACTTAAGAGTGATCTTCATACATATAGATATTTGTGTATGTACATACATATGTATGTATGTATTCACAGATTCACAGAAAGTCAGTGACCGATTGATTTTGATACTCATATTTTATGTCACAACATATGTAGAGATACCTTCTTCTAATTTGGCGCTGTAACCGCCTAAGCGATTTTGGCCGAGTTCAACAAAGCACGCCAGTCGTTTCTCTTCCGTGCCAACTGACGCCAATCGGAAATTCCAAGTGCAGCCAAGTCCTTCTCCATCTGTTCTTTTCATCGCAGTGGGGCTTCCCTCTTTCTCTGCTACCACCAGCGGGTTCCGAGTCGAACGACATGGCCAAGCCAGCGGAGCCGCTGTATTTTGTCTTTGAAAACTCATACAGCTCATCGTTCCATAGTCTGCGGTATAATATCTTCAATTATAAAAGGTAAGACCCGCCAGAGAACTTAGTTCAATACCTTCGTGCTGTTTTGAGAAAATTCAAAAACTTGGCGGAACAAATGGTTCAATTCAGTTCTGCATTTACGAATCCAAAATAGCTAATATAATATACCGCCTGCCGACCAATGCAATACCAACAATATAAAAGTCGGTGAACGTCTACGATCAAGAAAAGTCACATAGTCAATAGGCAGATATTCCTTTTTACAAATAGTCACGCAACACCAAGGACACTTGAATCAAATGCAACTCAAAAACTATAGTTACTTGCCACGGATCCTTAAACGGGTAAAGTGAGTGATTTGATTTTCGCCAGGAAAAGCTACCGGGGTTTAGTGACATATCAGTCAATGAGATGGCGGACGAGTTTCCAAAAGAGTAGGCATCCGTTTCGCTTTTGTCATCCTTGAAGGAATTCCGTTAACTGTCTGTAAAATCATAACAGTGGAATTAGGAAGAAAGGAAGCGAATACAAGGGTTGAATGCTCTGAAAACATTTTGCTACGCCAAATTCATATGTTGGGAATGGAACGAGATACGGTCACGGTCACCCTTTATATTGACTAAGCTATAGGTGTTAGGTGGTTAACTGGTCAAATCGCTATAGGTAGATTCGAAAAAAGACTGGCGAAACCCACAAATACAGAAGCTGGCATAGACGATGAAAAGGTTGCAGTGTTAAGTCACTTTTGAAAGGGAAACAAAATGCATAGCTTGACATTTTCCAGAGAGCTTCGTACCCACAAAACACAGTATTCAACGTTAGTCCCTATTCTCTGATCGTCTTCTAGCCATCTACTTTAGAGAAACACACTGAATTGTTTTCTAATCGGCCTCTAACCTAAATGTTTGTTGGGTAGGTTGGTTGAACCCAAAGCGAGGATCTAAGCCACTTTAGTCTACCCTAATTTAATCTTAAAACGGATCTTCAATGCATTAAAAAACTAAACAAAACCACATTCGATCAGCCAAAAAGAAGCAGAGTTTGTACTTTAGAAATGATAAATAATTAGATACAATGGGTAGTGTCGGAATATTTTAAAAAGTTTATGAAAAGATAACGGTTTTAGCTAGATAAGGTAGCTTGGCTGATCTGTAAGATTTCACATAGATCATTAGGTTTCCGCTGAACTAAAATGACACTGAGATGGCACATTTCCGAAACCGGTTTGTCTCCAAACAAAATTTGACAAGGGATGACAGAAACTCGTCATCTAGTCTTAAAGCTTTGTTTCTAGCAGTTCTTTGGTGGTTTTTGCACTGTAAGAGGGGCTGCCCTGCAGGATCTCACAGGGATTTCATTTTGTTAATGTCATAGCCATGTCTAATTCTGTGCTGAGTTAATTGAGGAAGTGGTAGATGCCTGACGTGCTGACAGTGGTTAGTTTACCACGGGTTTGGCTAGCACTTCATTCCGCTACGCCCCTTCAATTATCTACTACCTACGCAGAGTTCATCTATCCTATTCTTGCATTAGAGAATACAAAGCGAGTTGGTCTTTAGAGCCATTACTACCTTATTAGCTGCCTGGTTGTCAATTAAAATGTCTCCACATTTTTTGAGGAATTAGAGCCGTTGCTGACTCAGCTGCTTTAGTTGCAGCATGGATCTGGGTCTGCACTAGTATGAGAGCTTATATGGCTTTTTTTAAAATAAGCTCTGGACGAATTGCAGCAGCTCCACTCCTTCACCAATTTTATATTCAACTCTTTTTCCATGGTCTTGTTCTTATATGACGAGAGTCCCTTTTTGAAAGTGAACTAAGGAATGACTTATTCTGATTTACTGTTTTAGATTTGGAAAATCGTTTTGGGTAAATATGGCTATATATATAACTATTTTGAGGTAAATCTTGATGAGTAGGAATTTTGATACACACACAGTATACCAATAAAAATATCGTTAAAGACAAAACATAGAAATACCAATAGTTATGGCGAAGGCAAAATTAGGTGGTAAATTAAAGGTCTAGGCTTGTAGATATGTAATAAGGTTTTATTAGTTTCAAAAAGAGTTACCATATGTTATAAAAAATTGTATTCAAATTATGTTAAAGTTACATGACTTATTAAAAGATGAGCATCATTCGAAATAATTTTAAAAGGCTTTATTTCTAAACTATTCGTGGGGTTGCCACGTGTTTTAAAAGCGAAATTCACCTTAATTTATAGTTTATTATCAATATGTCTTACAATGTAAGACAAAAGATATTTAAGAAGGTTTAGTGGAGAGGGTTGCCGCCTATTTGAAAATTCAAATTTGGTTAAGTTATACACAATAAATATATAAAATATTAAAATATGTGAACGAACGAATTTTAAGAAAGCATTAATTTGATGCGGGTTGCCACCTATGCGAAAAGTCATAACTATATAACTATTTACGTAAGTACATATATTTTTTGTGTAGGTCATCAGATCTGCACCGTTCGTTCGATTCTCGAAAATGCGAAATTTTTGAAAATTTCTCACATTTCAAACATTTGCTTCAAGATTTTTTTATTTTCTGTCGAACACATTTTTTCTAGGTTCGAGCCAAGGCGAATTTATTTAAGGTGGTGTTGTTTCATCAGCTGTGAGTAGCGTTTGATTGTAAAAATTTTGTATTTCGCTAGTGAGTGAATGAAAACGTCAGAGTGTTTGTATTTTCTGTCGCCCTTTTTTATTTGGGGAAGAATGGCTAAAATTTGACAATGGCACGCTAAAAGCAAAAGCAAAACGAATCGAGATAGATATAGACAAATGTATACATAAATGCTCAGAATGAATAGAGAAATCGATTAAGCCATGTCTGTCTGTCCGTCCGTCCGTCTGTCCGTGTACACGATAACTCGAGCAAAAATTGAGATATCTCAACGAAATTTAGTGTGTAGGTGGCCCTTTATCAAAGGTAGCTAGGAAAATGGGCGAAATCGGACTGTAACCACGCCCACTTCCCATATAACCATATAACGGTATTTTCGAAAAATGCAAAAACTGCGATATTTCAGTAAATATTAGATGCAAATTGTTGAAAATTAGGTATGTGGAGTAGAATTGAGGTAAAAAATAATATTATGAAATTTTTCGAAAATGGGTATGACCCCGCCCACTTTTGATGAAATGCCGTATCTTAGTAGCCACTTCACCAATCCTTACCAAACTCGGTACGACTCTTGGGCAGGGTCTAGCTAAGCTAATCTGTTGAAAATCTTTGAAATCGTGCAATAAACACGCTCACCTGCCATATAACGGTAATTTACAGAAACACGAAAACTGCGATAAATCAGCAACTACTGAAGCCAATTTACTTAAAATCGACGATTACAATAATAACTTATCAAAAAATTAGAATATCATAAATTTTTGGATAATGGGTGTGGCGCCGCCCACTTACGACCAAAAATGTGTATCTCGGTAACCGATTTATCAATTTCTACCAAACTCGGTGCACTTAATAATCTTGGTACGGAAAAGTAATTTGTCGAAAATTATTAAAATCGGACTAAAATTACACCCGCTTCCCGTATAACGGTAAATTTCAGAAGTACAAAAACTACCACATTTCAATAATTGAGGACGCTAATTTACTCCAAGTTAATAGTTACCACAATCTCCTAACAATAAATAACTGCTATAGACTTTTAGGAATTGGGCGTAGCACCGCCCACTTTATAACTACAAAGGTATACCTGGGCCGGGTATATAAAGTTCAGTTTCGCCTGAACTTATACTTCTTTACTTGTTTTTTTTTTTGTTTCGACTTTTTCCATTTACCTTCTCTCCAACGCGCCCACATAAAGCTATTAGTTAAGGTACAACATCTTGCCCAACGTACAGCAATACTCATCAATTTCCAAACTTACTTTTAACGTGATCAACAACTAGAGAATCAGTAACAACAAAACAACTTTGACTCAGTCACAGAGTTTACTTGGGAAAACTTATGTAGTAAGTATTTACTTTCAGCTGTCATTTTTTTTCCTGTTCATTTCATCCGCATTGGCTCAACGTCTCAATAGATATGTACAGTGACGAGCAAAACTGTAACATGGTGTAGCGCTTTTTATATCAGCCGCCGCTATCTCTCCAAGTTCTAACGACATTCATACTTTCGTTGTATTATCTTATTGGTACACCTGTACTTCCTCTCTCATAACGAATTGAGGTCAATCCAACAACAATAATAAAACCAGCAGACAAAAATGTAAATTAAGGCATATGTTACAGTTTTGCACTTATATATTTTTAATAACTTTTTGACAATTTTCACGCAAAAAAGAATTGTTAACACAATGTTCAGTATACTTTTGCTTCTTTTAGTTCCTGGATGCAATTTGGCATACCTTATTTGTATCTCTGTAAAAATTCTGGAGTTATAGCCTCCCATATATCCTTGGTTTGCTTTCATAGCTCATGTACTCAATTGGACGGACCTGGATACTTAGTAAGCTGCGCTTTTAGTTGATTTCGCAAATTTTCGACGAGATTCATATCCACGGATTGTGGAGGTCATTTCAAAATAGCAAATTTTTGTTTTTGCATCCAGTCTTTGCGAACATTGCAGTATGTTTTGGGTGATTTTTCAACAGAAACTCTCATTTTTTGACTACATCTTACAAATTTTGATGAAATATGAACAGATACTGTTGCCTACGCATAATGCGTGCTAACGGACCAACAATATTTTTGAAATACAATCCCAAACTATTATTGACCGAGCACTATAATTCACAGTTTGCCTTACATGATGCGCTTAGGCTTAATTTGGGTCTTTGATCCAATACCATTCCCGGCCATCTGATTGAAAGCGATTAATTTACTCTTGTCAGACCAACTAACCTTCAATTAAATCTTAAAAATGTGTTTTTTTTTATTGCATTCTGTAAGGTCTAACATATCCCAATAGGCAACGGTCCGGTTTTCGTGCGATCCTGCAAAATGCTACCACTCTCGCACGTGTATTTTGATCAAAATGCTTTTTTCTTCTTTTATTATTCCTTTGCGTTCAATTTGACAATTATTCGCCTCGCTGTCTAGTGATTTGCATTCAAATTTAATACCTTAAGCGCTTCTGTAATAGTGGCTGCAGCGCTACTTGCTGCTAAGTTCACAAGATATCGGACCGTAATATTTTTTGTCAGATTTCCTTTGTCCTTAATAACATTTTAGGCTATATTTTTTCTCAGTCTTAACATTTTCATGTGGCGAACTCCACAATTTTTTCCCACTTTTCCTAAGGTCCCGCCTTTCCGCAGTAAATCTATTATTTACATTTATGTTTCCTAATTAACCATGTTATTTACTGGTAATCACTTCTTGAATAAATTACAATACAAAAAAAAGTCATCTGACTTCCAAGTAAGTAAAAGATAACTGTGAAATGCAAAACTGAGAGTGAGTGCAAAACTGTAACATTTGCCTTAATTTACATTTTTGCCTGCTGGTTTTATTATTGTTGTTGGATTGACTTCAAATCTTTATGAGAGAGGGAGTAGGGGTGTACCAATAAGAATGTACAACAAAAGTATGAAAGCCGTTAGAACTTGGAAAGATAGCGGTGGCTGAAATAAAACGTGTTAAACCATGTTACAGTTTTGCTCGTCACTGTATGTGCATACCTCCTTAGCTACCTTCAATGCTGGGGAGAGTATCCGCTTGGCGATCGCTGCCGTTGCTGCCAACATCATCTCTCCTGTTGCTTTTTAACAGTTTAATGTCTTTATTATTGCGCTGTGCGGTTGTTCACGTCTTTATTACCCCCGAAGATTATTATTTTTTTTCTACTTTTGCTGTTGATGTTGCTATTATTGTTTTATTGTCGATTTCTTGCATGCGACCATTTGTTGTTGTTGCCTTTGTTGTCGAACTCACCTTTGGTATCGTTGGTGCCGTTTCTGGTACTGGTGTCGAACCGATCGACATTTGTGCCCCGCGTACGCAGTATTCATTTATGCTGCTGCTGGCTGGTTTCATTGATGCTGCTGCTGTTGTTGCTGAAACTTTTCTTATTGTTTTCGGATTTTTGTTTTGTTCTTTGGAGTATTATAGGGTATGTAGTTGGTGTTGTGCGGCACACATGCAGTTGGTTGCGCGCATATCCAACAGGTAAACGAAGAGGTAGCACACAATGCCGTTTAATATTCGGTGGCACGCAGAGTGTGGCATCATACCTACCTACCCATGTATCTACATTTCTATACTCGTAACACTCGAACCAACGTAAATAATCGTACTTTCTTACATTGATTGCGCTTTGAGTTGGACTCCGCAGTCGGCAAGGCACGCCTAAGCGTCGAACCGGCAAATTTTAGAGAATCCACAATTATTGCTTTGTATATCACTTTCCGGAATTTCGGAGAAATATTTCGTTGTGGCGATGTATACCTTCTACGTAAAATAACCAATTTTGAGTGAACTTAAAACACTTTGAGTCGCTTTTAAGTCAGCGGGTCTTATATGGGTATGGGTTATATGGGTAGACCCTGAAAATACAAGCATTCTTATATTTTCCAACGAATCCAGTTAGTTGCAGTCTCAATCCTCGAAAAAGTGTTATATCAGAAATCGAATGCTAATATTTTTAATAAGCTAATTGCAACTTACTCACTGCAGCTCATTTAGACCTCGTCTCGACAGCTGGTACAGGGTGTCGTTGCGTGGTCGATAGGCATCTTCTACATCTTCTCAATTGGAACTATAATCGCTTGTCGGTCTGGGCCGAGACCAAACAAACTTGGCCGATCGCCTCTATACCTTGCGAAGTAGTGTCCTTCTGCATTAGGGCCTTATATTTGGTTCGAGAGCGTCGTTATTTTCGTAGTCCATTCATGAGCACCAGGCTTTAAATCGTTTGAATAATTAGATAATCTCGAAAGTCCCTGAAGCCTCAGCAGCAACTGATTGTATTCTTAATCTGGCATTATCGATCGAGGGTACTAGTTGCAACTTGGCTGCCTGCGAATGCTAGTTTTGAAGGCGTAAAATCTTTTAGTATACAGATTAAAGGGTTGGTTAGATCAACAGCCCAAGCTGTACTTCAGCGTTTTTCCTTCAACGTTTACGAACGAAGGCCTTAGTCTCACCAAGACGATTGTCACATTAAACAATTTATTCTGTCCTTTATCAGATATAAACCAGGCTCGTCTTGGAAGTGCAGTAAACTTTTAGATAGCATAAACGATGTGCGAAAGCGCAAAATACTTATTGACCTCCGACAGCGACATAAAGAAGCTTGGTATATAGTTACTAACTAAAGTCCGAAAATATATCTCGGATCTGTGGTTTTGGGTATGAAGGCCACCATCTCTTCACAGTCGAGTAATCTATGTACATACATTCTGATCTAAACAGCTGCCGTAACCAATTCACGACAAAATTAGTAAGAAAATGTTTGCAACTATGCTGCTGGTCCGGTCCGGTTGACTTGTAAACATTTTGACTTTAACAATGACTGTAAAGTATGGTTCCCCTTCAGAGGAGAATGGATGGTGACAGTGATTGGTAAGTTCTTCAGACATATCTTCCTGAAGAAGCGAATCTAGCATGAACCGCGATGTGGAGGTTTAGATTTATTTTGCTGATAAACGACGTAAGCATCTTATTCTAGAAAATCGTAGAGGTATCTGCGATGGCCTGAAAAACGTACCTAGGTTAGGTCAGGTATGATGGTTTTCCGGTAAGGCTGCAAAGAACGTACAATTTTTAGGTATATTTAAAGATGAATTTTTATCGAATTATAGAAGATTATATGGCTCTTTGTTGATTGCTGGTTATAGGCTCTGTATCTGGGCCAAGTAATGCGAGTATTTTCTGCTGAAACCTAAGCGTTCGCAGTTCCTATGCATCACTATTTGCTCGCGATAGTTGCACTGTCTTCTATTAGATCTATTTACTTAGTTTGAAGGCATGAGCTGCCACAAAGCAGTTCCAGTTAGCATTCCTACTTGCAGTACATTTTCACACCTTGTCTTCCTGGCGGTCCATGAGCAGATAAGTAAGGCATCTAGGATAACTCGTCGTTTTGGCTTTAGCTAACTTTCCTATTGCCTCCTCATCACCAAAAACGGTCTTCAAGTAGGAAGTGTGCAAAATTGGAACCTATATGCCGCCACTCCTACTCCTTCGTTCATTTTGAAAACTTCCACCTCAATGTGTGTGGCGTCATCTAGTTTCACCTAAGTTACGTTAAGTTGTCGCGGTCTTCTCTAAGACACACTCAGGCTCAAGGCCTATTGTGATGCCGCATGTGGGGTCAGCCACTCTCAATCCCTCCTAAAGATCCCTGATTTCCACGCATCTAAGGTCCTCCAAGTTATCGAAGAATCGTCTACCAGAGTGAAGAGTCTTCGTCTGGATGGAGCAGGACACTAGCACAACAGGTCTTCCACACAGGTTTCCACATCTTCTTCATCTTGACAACTTCTACAAATTTCAAGTAATCTTACGCCTAATCGGTAGGCAGGCTTGCCAATTAGGCAGGGTCCTGTTATAACAGATACCAACAAAGTAATATCCTGCTTTTTGAGCTCAGTAATAGGCCAGTGCGGCTCGCGCTGTGCACTGGCCATAATTTTCTGGCATTTTTTTAAATGATTTCGTCATGCCATCTGTCGTTCGCTACTTTATTGAGTCTCTTGGAAATTAATAGTTTGCAAGTTTGTAGGGGCATTCTTATTTCAAGTCGCGCCAATTCATCGGCCTTACAGTTCCCCTCAATGTCGCAGTGTTACGGAACCCATATCACCTTATCGTAAAATTACTCAGCCATCTCGGTAAGAGATGTGAGGCGTTTCATCGCTACCATGGAGGTTTCTGACTGCTTCGTAAGCGATTTGATTGCCGTCTGGCTGACAGTTAAGATCTAGATATCAGCTTTGGATATTATATTACACTCTACCAGTTTGGTGGCTCTGTCGATTGCCATCAACTTCATCTAGCCATCAACCTAGGTTTTAGCTCCAAAAGACCAGCTCTAACTCACGGAGCAATGATATTTTAGTAGAATTTTGAGCAAGCTATAGGACAATGACCAAAACAATAGCAAAAACGTGTATGTACAATAAAAGCTATTAGCAGTTAGAAAACAGTTCAACAATTCCGCACTACATGTAAGACATACCATTTTGAGGCTAATTTCAGCTTTGACTCCTTGAGCTAGAATATAGGTTGGATCATATTATCGCCGAGAGGTAGACCATTCGTACTAACAAATATAATTAAGTGCCTCTTTTGACCTTGTAAAGCTCCCGGCCTGAAGGTCTACCTGCCTCAAAAGCGCGCGAATTTATTGAGACTCGAGGATTGTATGTGGGATAGGATTATATGATTAGAAAAGTTGACATGATTAAAGCATGATATGAACCATTTACTCTCCATTTACCTGGTGCCGAAGAATGGAACAGAACATGTTGGATGTCTTCCTTATCTGTGATCAAAAAATTTCTGAAGTAATCGTTTCAAGGAGCACCTAATTTCTTCTTCTTTTTCAGCACCACAACCGTATTTCGGTTTGGACCGAACCGAAAAGCTTCGCCATTTGCTGTGTATAATCTCATTAGACAGCCAGCTGGTAAAAACCCAGTTGTTGCGTAGACATCTTGATTGCTGAAGTTAAGCTGAGACCTGAAAATTATGTTGGAACATTGATGGCTGGATTTGGAAATAGTCAAGTGATGTCGCGAAGTCTCTACACACGTTCCAATTCAAGTGCCGCCAAATCGTATATGGTGTAATAGCAAATGCATACATATGTTGTCCAGGATAGCGTTTCGCCTTGTTGTTTTTTAGGTTTCTTTACTGCCACTTTGAAGTGTGTTCCTAACTGCGACTGCTCGTTCCTTCCTCGCAAACGTTCGCTGCCTCAAAAACGCCTGCATGCTCGTTCTGCCACACACGCTAGTGCGCGCACGGTTGATCTTTCACTCGTTCATTCGTTAGTTTGGTAAGTGTTTTATTTTATTTTTTTTTTTTTATCTACAAGCACTGTCCGTAACTATACGAGCATTTTCGTTTTTGTGTGTGGCACAAGCTGTGTGTGTTCGTTTGCCTTTAACGGCGTGGCCGCACAGTCAGACAGGCAACCAAGAGTTCGTCCTCTACCATTCGCTCGTCCGTCCGTCCATCTAAATGTCTATATTTCCATCTTTCACTTTAGGCTTGCCGTAATTTGTGTGCATTGTTATGGCTGTTGTTGTTGTTCCAACGCTGTTGGCATTTCGTAATGCCTTTCCAGCCAGGCGAGGCACAGTTTTCGATCGCTGGCGTTGTTGGTATGTGTGTGGCCGTGTGGCCAAGTTAATATCTTCATAATTCCTTTGGTCGTTTGTTAGTCGTGGCTATTGTTGTTGTTGTTCGCTTCGTTCTTTTTTGTGTGTTTTCTTGCGGAGCTGACGGAACGACCCCGTCGCCCTTGTCGCTGTTTTCGAGGTTTTCGGAAACTGGAAATTCGGTATTTAGCCTGCTGCCATTTTTATTAAAATTGTTTTTGCTGTTTCGCATTTTTGTTGTTGCATGCATGTAGGTATGCATTTATTTTGACTGAAAATTGACTTGTCTCTTGACTTGATTGCTGACAACGGACGAGCGCACACAAACAATAACAAAAGCTAAAAAAAAACACACAAAATCTTAAAACATCGTCAATGACTTTGTGCAAACTGTAGACAAGTCCAATTTCCCCCGAAAAATACGAAAAATAATTATATACATACACATACACATGTACTTATGTGTGTGTGTGCATACAAACACAAGAAAACCGGAAATGCGAGTAGGAGGTGTTCCATCCAGCACACAGCTTGCGTTGTTGCTTTTATTTGTAGACGCGATTGTCTTTTACTTGTTACTTCTGACTTCTTCATTCCAACAGCACGCCGCAAAAAGCCAACAAGCAGTTAACTTGCTGGCCGCTCCAGTTGGCCCGCAGCACCGCAAAGGTCGTTGTTATGTTGTGGCCGCCTGGCGCGCGCATTTGATGGCTCAATCGTGCGGCGATAAAAATGTCGGGATTAGTGCTTGGACAAGGCTAAAGCGGCACACATAAGCCAACAGAGTGAGCTGTGCTGAGACAGCTAGCCTAGCGAAGCCAAGCCAATACATACAGTATGAGTACATTCTAAAATAGCTGTAGAGTTGTTGCAAATGCGCTTCAAATCTTTGTTGATCTAACTGATGTTGATGAGCCAAATCAAGCGCCTTATAATGGCCACACAGGCTCCTTCCTATGTCATGGTTTTTCGTGTTTTTTTTTGCATGTTTGTGTCACAATTTGGTGAACCATAATGTTTTATTTTAATGATGACTGCCAGTATTGCTGTTGTTATTGTATTTTTTTCTGAGCTCTTACGAATTATGGGTGATCATAAATTATGGTATAGGGAATTGTTTTGTCGGCAGGAATTTTAACGAGAAAATTGGAATTCTTCGAAGGCCTTAAATACTCAAAAAATATGCGAATATACCTATTAAACGTATTTATGAGTTGATCACTTCCGTGAAACATTCAAATGCGTACGAAAGTTCCGAAAAGGACAGAATCGCTTTAATTTTGTTCGCTGTTATTAATTTTTAGGCTTGTATAATAATTTGAGCAGACAGTAGAGATACAGTGCTGGCCACTTGAATAGAGCCCTCTGCTGATCCTCAGCATTGACCGTTTTGATTTTGTTTATTTAATGTTCACAGATTTTTTATAAAAACATAGCATATTCTATGACAAAAATCATTTAAATCCGATTTTCAATCTTTATACAAAATTTATGATAATTCAGCAAATTTTGATCGGAATGTTGTAGTTTGAAAATATTTTGAAGAGGGTTGCCACCTGTTTGAAAAGTGGACATAAATTATATACACGTTAAAATTAAAATATTAAACTCAATTCAAACAATTTATTACTTTAAAGAACTATTCGCATATGGCTGTTAACCGAAGTGGTTCTGAAAAGGCCTTGTTTCCAAACGACATTTAGGAGCGTTGCCCACTGTTTAAAAAATCAAATTCAGCTCGAATTAAGGAAATGAAGTAATTAAAATATGTATTTCAATAAGGGTGTCAGGCAAAAGAGGTTTAGGAAGATTGTAGTTTGAAAAAGTGGAATTTAACTTTAACTACACAAATTATATGATGTATTAAAATATGCGTGTCAAGTGAAATGTGTTGAAAATTCTTAATTTTGAATATTTTTTCGATATCTGAAGAGGGTTACCACCTGTTTAAAAAGTCATATTCAAATTGTTTACTAAGTTAAATGAATAATTACAATATGAATATCAATATAAAGAATTTTGACAAGGCCTTATTTCTAAACTACAAGTATAAGGGTTGCCACCTGTTTAAAAAGCCAACCTCAACTCTTCCTGGCATTAAGCGAATTGAGTAATTGAAACATGCAAGAGAAATTTCATATTGAGATCTGATATTTCATATTTTAAAATTTTTTAATGTTAAACGTGACTAATAACTACGTTGGCTTAACATGCGTTCGAGATTATTACTGTGTTGGTTAAAACAAAGAAACTGTTACAATCAGCTTCTGGTTTTCGTAACGATTCGCGACTGACGATTTTTGATAATGTCCGGCAAAGTGCCGAAAGACTTGTTTTGGCCTTCATTAAACCACCTGTGTCTTGAATACATTTACTCAAAAGATTCCTGAGATGGTTCTCTGAAATTCCCGTTTTCGCTCTGAACCGAGCAAAAAGACTTAAACTTGAGCTTTTTTGAGTTTTATATATGGGCTTGGACTATCCGTTCGGTTAATATCCGATTATTTGTTTAGGACAATTTTTGAGCGGATTCGAAAAATCGTTCTGAAAATGAACAAAATCTATGAAGTTGCAAAATAAATAATAGAACATTTCATTAATATACAAACAATTGCAATTTATTTTTAGATTCGAAAATCCGGATATGCGGTTAATATGCGCTCATTTTGTTATCCGGTTATTTTAATTTTGTTAAAATGTTTTTGCAATCTTTTTTGGGTTGTACTGTCGTAATTATTGAGATCGCAGTCAGTCTGCTGCTGTCGCTCATTTGTTTTGCTTCATTCAGTTTGACTTCAATGGGTCTTCAATAAACGAACACAAATATATACAATTAAACATGCATGTGAATTAAGGTGTTGCGTAAAAATGTCAACACCTAAATTTTGTATAGGGCACCCATTTATTTGAAATCTGATAAATGTAACATTATTGAAACTTATTCTTATAAATTCATAAACTTACTGTATTATTGCTGATCTAGGTACAATATTTTTTTCATTTTGATAAAAAAATTTTAAACCCATTTTTTTTTAAATTTTTACATTTTTGTGGGTGTTATTGTTTGTACGTAGAACAAAATAAAAGGCTGCCCCATGATGTTGATATTTTAAGGGCCACCCCAAAGTGCATGTTTGCGTATAATTTCCCTCCCAAAAAGCTGACAACACAAACAGCCGATCGCATGGCCCAAAAACAAATCTCTGACAGCCAAATGCTGTTGCTGATGGGCAGACGACAACCAAAACGACGACTTTGACGATGATCGGTTGGAGTGGAAGACAACAATTTAAGTGCATTTGTCCTCATACTCGAAGTTCTTTTTTTTGTTTTTTTTTTTGCTCGAATCCATTTGTGCTGCCTAAATTACACGCAAGCAATGGGTTTAAACAGCTGTAAGAACATATTTATTTGTTTAGCACACGAGATCGCTCACTGATCGACATAAAACACTTATACATATGTATCCGTGTGTAAACACATAGTACATGTAACCAGCGTTGCCACAGACAATTTTTTTCCTACCAAAATTTGCTACCATAACCAACCAAAAATGTTTGTGAATTTTAATATATATATTTTTTTAATGTCAAATTTATTAAAAACATAGCTATCATAACATTTAATAAAACTAAAAAACATTCATTGTACTGTACAGGCTTATCCAAATGTATGTCTTTTTACATATACATACATATCGTCACTAGATACGACTAAAGACGCGAACTCAAAAGTTGACACCGTAAAAAGATGCGTAAAAAAATCTTTGGCAGAGAAAGCCGCGTTAACATCTTTGCCGGCGAAGAAAAACGCATAAAATTATGTTCACGGTCAACAATGTTTGCGAATGTAACAGTATACGAATTCTCGGAAGAGTTTTCCCGGAATGATGTTGAATCCAAATTTACGCGTCTTTTTCGTAATTTTTTTCACGCGTCCTTTTTCGTCGTCAAAACACCAGAGCGTATTATTCGTGTGACGATATTATTATTATTCTCCAAGGTGTATCAATCTACGATTCCTGCTTCGTCAACAGGCACGTAGAATATACTCAGGGGTTTCCTTCGCCAGCCCACAAAACCTACAGTCCGTCTCTACAGAAATGTCCATTTAATTCAAACGGTACGTTAACTTGCAGTATGCTGTCAGGTTGCCAGTAAGAGTTCTAAGTTCACGGTGTCTTTCGGAGTTCCTCCTGGAAAGAGTCTCTCTCTGAATCTCTTTGGTTGTCTTGTTCCCTTTGACTTCCGCCAGTGGGCAGACATTTGAGATTATTCCCAGCTAGCTCCTAGTGTATCCTTTAGATGTACCGCAGAAAGGCCCGGGGCCCTGCAAACGCATTTGGGCTCCACACTTTGCGAGACTGTCAGCACTTTTGTTGCATGCCCCTGAACCCTCTACAGCGTTACGCTATTGTGGGCGCTCCCAGGTGGCTCAAGAGTTCATAAGCCTTGATGCCGTTTTATAAGACTTGAAGCCTTTAAATCTGCCTGAATATCCGACATAATATTCCTTCTGACCTCATTTGCCTTCTACGATGACATTCGCGAACACAGAATTCGATAGCGAAGCCCTCCTCCTGGAATATGGTTGGGTACGAGCCCATTGGCAGACTTTTCTCGAATCTTGGACCAAGTACGTCATATACGTTTGTACTTAGGAAACAGGTATAGTTATATGTTTGCGGCCGCCGTTATACGAACGCACCGGTGAAATATTCGTGTGAAATAGGTTGCTAAAATGCTTGGAGATACATATTTTCTATTTTTCGCAAATAACTATTACACATTGTCCCGAAACCTACCAAACCTACCAGTTTTGGTAGGAAAAGCCCATGTGTGGCAACACTGCATGTAACCATGCGGAGTATATGTACATACACACATACATAATAGGTGGAAGCGGCAAAAACCACAACGAGCGATTGCGGCTTTTACCACCACACAGCTAGCCAGCCACAAGCGGTCGAGACTGCCAATGGTACACAGACGATTCGCCAGCCAGTCAGTCAGCCACCAGCGGGCTGCAGCCGGCACTGGCGACACTGGCCACCCATGTTGTGCCGCCGGGCGTATGTAGTCTCCCATACAGTCAGTGGAACACAGAGGCATAAATACGGGTACGAATGTATGTAAACACATACGTGCATATGTACATATGGCTACATACAGCTAAAGATTTGTTTGTTTGCCAGTACTGATTGTCTGACTCTTGGACTATCTGACTGACTAACTAGCTGGTTGGCTGGCAAAAGCACAAATGTTGAAAAGCAAACATAAACAGAAACGCAATGGCAAAAGGCAAATAAAAAGAAAAAATTAAGCTAAAAAAGCGAACGTCTATCAAAGTAAGTGAATAAATGCATACAGATGTATGGAGGTACGCATGTAAAGTGATTCACAAATGTATGCTGACTACAACTTACGCATACCTTAAATATTTTTTATAAAAACAAAATACTATTTTTTAGGCATCCTTCTTCTTCTTCTTCTTCTTCTTTTTTGGCGCTGTAACCGCCTAAGATATTTTGGCCGAGTTCAACAAAGCACGCCAGTCATTTCTTTTCTGTGCCAACTGGCGCCAATTGGAAATGCCAAGTGAAGCTAAGTCCTTCTCTACCTGGTCTTTCCATCTCAGTGGGGGCCTTCCTCTTCCTCTGCTACCACCAGCGGATTCCGAGTTGAATACTTTCAGAGCTGGGGCGCCGGTATCCATTCGAACGACATGACCAAGCCAGCTGAGTCGCTGTATTTTAATTCGCTGCACTATATCCATATCGTTGTAAAGCCCTTATAGCTCATCGTTCCATTGTCTGCGGTACACGGCGTCGCCAAGGCGTAAAAGCCCGTAAATCTTCCGCGAAATCTTTCTCTCGAATACTCCAAGAGCCGTTCATGCTTCTGCGCCATATACCAGAACGGGCATGATGAGTGACTTATAGAGTGTGGTTTACGTACGTCGAGAGAGGACTTTACTCCTGAATTGCTTACTCAGTCCATAGTAGCACTTGTTGGCAAGAGTGAATCTGCGTTGGATTTCTATGCAGACGTTATTATTGGTGTTAATTCTGGTTCCCAAGTAAACGAAATTCTCTACTTTCTCGAAATTATAACTGTCAACAGTGACGTGGGTGCCAAGGCGCGAATGTGCCGACTGTTTGTTTGATGACAGGAGATACTTCGTCTTGTCCTCGTTTACCACCAGACCCATTCGCTTTGCTTCTTTATCCAACTTTTGATACCGATGATATCAATGTCATCTGCATAAGCCAGCAATTGCACGCTGTTGTAGTAAATTGTTCCTGAGCGGTTCAGTTCTGCAGCTCTTATTATCTTCTCTAACATCAGATTAAAGAAGTCACATGAAAGGGAGTCGCCCTGTCTGAAGCCCCGTTTGGTGGCGAACGGCTCGGTGAGGTCTTTCCCAATTCTGTCGAATCTGGTGGTATTGTTCAACGTCATTTTACAAAGCCATATCACTTTGGCGGGAATGCCAAATTCAGACATAGCGGCGTATAGGCAACTCCTTTTAGTGCTGTCGAAAGCGGCTTTAAAGTCGACAAATGGGTGGTGAGTGTCGTTTCTTTTGTCGCGGGTCTTTTCCAAGATTTGGCGTATTGTGAATACCTGGTCTATGGTGGATTTTCCAGGCCTAAAGCCACACTGATAAGGCCTAATCAGTTCATTGGCGGTGGGCTTCAGTCTTTCACACAATACGGTCGATAGGACTTGTAACCTATGCTGAGTTGGCGCGAATGGCGGGGTCGCCTTTCTTGTGGATCGGGCAGAGCACACTTAAAGTCCAGTCGTCGGGCAAGCGTTCATCTGACCATATTCTGTATAAGAGTTGATCCATGCACCTTATCAACTCCTCACCGCCGTACTTGAATAGCTCAGCTGACAGGCTGTCAGCTCCAGCAGCTTTGTTGTTTTTCAGCCGCGTTATTGCTATTCGTACCTCGTCATGGTCAGGCGGAGGAACATCGACTCCGGCATCATCGACTGGGGGCTCGGGTTCTTCTTCTTCACAACTTTCCGTGCTGCTACCATTCAGTAGCGTGGAAAAGTGTTCCCCCATAATTTTGGTATGTTCTGAACATCGGTAACTAGGTCGCCATTGTTGTGCTTACAGGAGTACGCCCTGGTCTTGAAACCTTCCGTAAATTTTCGGGCAGTTTTCCTATCGGCCAGCATTTCAAGCTCTTCGCACTCACGTATTTCGGCCTCTCTCTTCTTATTGCGGCAAATACGTCTCGCTTCTCTCTTCAGATCCCTATAGCGGTCCCACATAGCGCTCGTTGCGCCCGATCGCAGCGTGGCCTTGTAGGCGACATCTTTCTTCTCTGCAGCTTCCTTACACTCCTCATCGCACCAGTTGTTCTTTCGGACATCCTTAATGACCCTTATAATAAAAATTAAGGTTTAGAAAACCCACGCTTTTAAAAAAAATTTCGTGTCACATTTTGTGTACTTTTGAGCCACACTGTATGCACATACCGCGTGCTACATGCATACGTACTTTTATGGCATAACAGCAGCATTTCCTTTCTTCAACGCTGTTTGATCTCGTGCAGAAAATCACTTGGAGAAGTAGAAAAAAAAAATACTTAACAGAGATACTGATAAAATAAAATATGCTGAAAGCGAAGGCAGGAAGGCACCTTTTATTTATGCGCAATCGCATAGTTGGTATTGACTTTTTACAATTTTTTTCGCTGGTTTATTTATTTTTTTGCTGCAGCTGACAATGCAGCAGCTTAAACAACAAACAAGCATTGATTGAAATGTTGACTTGTGTCTTCCCCCTTTCCTTATTATATTTGTATATGCAGGCTTGCAGTCAGTAGCAAGAATAGGAGCAGCTCAAGCTTCATACGGTGGCTAAAAAAGCAGCTTAAGTGCATTGAAGCGGTTGTTTATTTGTAGGTTGGAAATTTCAGAAGGTCAGAATAGTGGTGCTCAAAATTCAGAACTTCAAAAGACTTACGGACCAGAATACTACAGATTTAGAGAATACACGCAAGATCCTACGAGAATAATAAATTCGGTCACATTTCACAAGCTTTAGGAGCTGCACTTGCTGACTAATAAGAAAGTAGATAAACTTCAAAATAAAGGGATCTAACGAAAATTCATAAATATGATACAATACAGACCGATTTTCTCTTGCGAGTAACTTGTTCCGGTTTCATCGGGTTGCTGGATAGTAGACCATGGACTCAGTGGGTATTTTGTATGTGGGTGAGTGGTTCTGAGAACGGTTTCTCTTGAAGTTTTTTTAAGATAATTACCAATAGAGGAGCCTAATTGATGAACCTTTATTGAGTATAAAAGCCATTTTAACAATCTGCCTAGTCGGTTTTGATCTCGTTAACCAAACGAATGTCACGAAGGCTTTTCTGGATTAGTAGACGAAAACGTCAGGTCTTTAATAGCTTAAGTGATGAACTAGAATTTTCTATGTAAGCTCTTAGATCGTGACGAATCAATCAAGCATTGGCTAATAATACCCGTGGTTTTAAACCCATTTTTGACATTGGGGATCATGTGGAGATGGAAGTACGGCACTCTAAGCCAATGTGTTGAGGTATCCGTGCGGATAGATGAATGATCAGTAGGTGGTTACAGAGTAACTAATCCCGAAAGGTCCTATTCGCTGACCACGTAAAATTGGAGCCAATACGTGCCTTCTCAACATATGCCGGGTCTGCGTACAAGTGACAAACCCTTCCAGAGCATACTAGCGATACCGGACATAAACTTTGTGAATAATCGTCAATAATCATCAAATATGGTAACCATGAATTAAGTTTAGAGCTATTTACCCCTCACCAAAAACGGTATGCCGGAAACTCCGCAAGGAAACGACGCTGCCCAATCAAGCAGGTCCAAAAAAATAAAAAATAAAACCCTATAATCAAGTTAGGAAGGAGTAGCTCGAGAGCTCGTTGAAAGAGAGGCAATCTGTGAACCATACTAATACTAAATAGTAAAAAGCGGAGCCTCAAAATAGGAAAGGTTCTGTAAACAAGAGAAGAGCCATTTAAGTGATGTTGCCAAAGATCACTAAGGGTGCCATTTTTCGACGTTAACACAAAGTAACCGGCGTCGATGCAGACGCACTGGGCTCCACCCGACGACTATCGAGTCTCGTAATGGACTACGAGAGCTCATAATAGTAGTAATTTTCTCCTTTTGTAGCTTTTAATGGGTCGTCCTTACAAAATCTGTGGACCTGATTGTTGAACATTATGTTGGGTTATGTCCATAGGTGTCTTATGACAAAGCTTAGTCTCCCGCATATTTGCTTCTATATTGACAGCAGTAGAAGCTTTCCTCGTTTAGATATTTCAGTTTTAAGGCTATTTTAGTCCTCTCTCATTTGATAACAAACTTGTTTAATTTGGATAAGCGATTTGATTATTATCCGGAAAGGACTTTTATTTCGGAATAAGAAATATTTGGCCAAGTTTAACTCGTAAAAAAATTACTGTTATTTTCGGTCCCTGTCTAATATGTACAAATGAATTCAGATGATATCAGAAGGCATCTGGTAGCTGTCTGTTGTGTGGTGTCCATTGGACCCTACTATCAACAGATGAAATGATTTATAACCAGTCATCCAATTGCCAGCAACGTTTCTTTGTTCCGTCTAAAAATTAAACAAATGCGGACAGACGACACCGCCCTATGGCATTCCATGTTTAACTTTCCTGGGTCTCGAGTTTTGATCTCGAGATATTACCGACGCTTGCCGAGTGATTATCGACAAGTTAAGGTACTGGTGTCTCCCGCCTGGCTACAGTTTTTCAGCATCAGCACGCATATTCCATTGGATTTTGGGATTCTTGCGCCTTTCTGTTGTCCACCCGAACTTTGCTGCTGGTGAAAGTGAACAGCGCACTGAATTTTGGAAGTTTTAACAGCCTTCTAATTACTGCATTGTGAAATGTCGGGATCTTACAACAGGGATCTTACCGTTGACCAAAGCTTACTCACACCAGTGGCAAAGTATACACCGCTGTCTTCAGAACTGGTGAAAATAAAGTTTCTTTTTTTTACGATTTTCGGTTATTTTCGATCAGATTTGACGTTTAGAAAGAAAGTTGAAAAATAAATTAAAAAAGTGCCTACATTATACAACTTTAGTAGGGCGCACAGCCCCTTCGCAGATATACAAAGTCAGAATACTTTAAAAAATATGTGGAAAACTTTTGTAAATTATTTACATACCTTATCGATTTGATCGAGTGCAACGTGCGCGTCCACCCAACTCGTGCGTACATATAAATCTGAAAATAATTTCTCATCGACGACATCGCCATGTGTGTCTGGCACTCGCGGCAGCCCATCCATCGTGGGCACAACCATTTTTGCTGCAGTTGTTTTTGTTTTTTGCTTTTTTTCTACTTCAGTGTCTCTGCGTAGAGTTTATGCTTTTACTTATTTTTCGTATAGTTTAAGTGTACATGTGCGTGAAAGCGCCCAAAATCGCTAAGTACAAGTGTGCACTGCAAAGCAGTAGTGCCATAACATTTATGGCCTTGTAGCTACGCGAGGTTTTTAGCGCTCAAACAAAAAGGGAGGTTTCAGTGTACGTTTTTGTGTGAAACGAAGAATTGTCGTGTCAGCTTTATTTTAATTCTATATTTTTTTTTATCAATTTTAACAATTCACTGCACAAAATGGTTAATTTTTATAAATTGTGTTTGGTTTTATGTTCGCGTTGTTCAGAAGCGCTTATTTTGTTGCTGTTGTTGGCTACTTTGCTTACGAAACGCTTTACGCACGTTTAGTAATCGTTGCATTTTTTCCACACTTTATTGATAGATTTAAGCCGCACGCCGTTCGCGTTTGCTTTCATTCATTAATATTATTTTTCATATATTTATATATGTACATATGTATATTCGTTGGATATGAATAAATACTAAAAAAAAACCAAAATCTTGCCCGTCTACAAATCGGCGCTTTGTGTGGCCATATCGATAAGTCGATTTTCGTTGTCATTCATTTATTTACATATTCACTTTGCTTTGCACGCTCTTTGCTTTTCTTACGTTTTTATTCTACTCGTATTTATTTTCGTTTCTTACACTTGTTTTTTTTCTTTTTCACATACACTTCGCTCACGTCAAACAAATAGCGTCGCCGTTGTTGTCGCACACGAGAATTCCAATGAATGTCGTTTTTAGCTCAATGTGGTCGATGTTGATCCTCCGCATGGATTTCAAGGAACTCTTTTATATTTTTAATTTTCAAACACTTTGTACTTTCGGTTGTGTGATTTCTCACTGTCGTTAACCGATGCGATTAGCTGCACAGATGACATACAGGCCACCAACGATTCCTACAAATGCTTAAGTATGCAATCCATAGCAGAAAATACTTAAACAATATATGTATATTTTTCTCAATATTCACTTTTCACCACGCGACGTCAAATTGCCAACGTGCTGCCACAACGAGGATCGAATGAAATCTGAGCGCATTGACTGAGTGGCCTGCACTCTAATGCCAGAAATTCAGCTTCTGCTCGCTGCTGGCAGATACGAGTTGTTGCTAGTGGTGGTGGTGATGGCGTTGGTGCTGGTGCTGCCACGACCAACTGTCGTTGTACAACAAGACCTTCTTCCGATGGCTGCGACGATTGCAGAAACAACTTCATTAGTTCCTATCAGTGTGATAGCGGGCTTGTGAAAAATTGTAGCAAAGAAGAGACTTAAAATGTATCACTTTTTATTTTAAGTATCAATAAAGAATAAACCAATAATTTTTATGAAAAACCATTTTCCACAACAATTTAACATTTATTGATTGCAAAAAAGGTACACGTATCAGTTTTACTTGGTACTAGTATAATAATAATGAAAATTTCTTACATCTATGAGTTCAGCTGGGTATTACTATAATAAAAACAGCAAAAATGTCTTATATATAATCTTATTTTTAGCTTAAATACTTTTTGTACTTATACGACTTAGAATTAAAATTTTTTAACCATTCTTAAGGCATTTCGAAAACATTATGCATTGGCAAAGTGAAGCGATTTGTTCTATTTGTTTTAATCAAATTCGGACCTGAGAAAATGCGCTCCGCAGCGGCAGAGCTGTGCGGCAAACATAACAAGTTAAAAATAAAAGAAGTTTGTTCGAAATGTAAAAAGTTATTTAAAGCATTGTTTAGCTTGCTTCAGCGATAATCAGCGAACGTTTGATGATTTTTAACACCAACGTAGTTTTGAAACTCGGCAAATTCATCCCCGCTTTTAGCACTATGTTCATAGAAACTGTAAACATCTCTGGCAAGGTTTTCGACTTCTACGCGATTTTTTTTTACACGATTGGAAAAGTATCAAAATTTAAAAAGAAGTGCCCCTCCAAAATTCATCGAAAAATGTATCACTTTGGATCAAAACGGTTACACTGGTTCCATCTCAGCTGCTGGCTACATGCTCCCAATTATCTCCTATACTGGGACTCTCTGTCTCTGCACGCGCTGTCGACATGCATTTGTATGTGTTTCCTGTCAAATGCGGCCATTTTGATTTTTGCTCTCAACACTGCACACACAGCAAGAAGAGCAAGCGCGCGCGCGCTGTCTGCCAACAAACACACACACACACGCCCAGTGAAAGCATGTCTGTGTGCGATGGCGTTGAGTAAGAACCATCTTGCCACTCTCCGATTTACGATAACGTTTCGCTGTTATTTGATAGTGTGCGTGTGCGTATGGATCGTTTTATTTGTGTGTGGGTGCGTTCACAAAAAATTCTCAGAAGCTAACGAAAACTTGGCTCCAGTCTCTTATCTTCTTGCATTTCTCTTGAATATTACGCGCATAAACAATGCAGTTTTTGGAAATCCCATACGCGTTCGATTTGTGAAAGTCATTTGCAGCTTATTATTAATAAAAACGAGCAAACATTTTTTAGTAATTAGTATATTTGAGAGTTATACTAATTTTCTTTCAGAATAGTTGTTTTAAAATAATTTTTGTTTTATATACTCTTAAAAATGGTTTTATAATTTGGACGATATTCATTGCTGATGCAGGAGATGTTTCCAGGCTTTTCAAATGCCCGGTTGAGTGCAGCGCGAAAAGCGAGAGCTGAGCGTAAATTTTTACGCTACTGGTTTTTTGAACTCACCTTTCGGTATGGCTCAGTTACGATTCACGATACAGAAAGAAAATAAAGTTATTAAGACGCGCTTAACAATTCAATTAGGAGAACAGTGGGACAGTTTGGGAAAGGCATTAAATTAAATTAAGTTAAATTAAATTACAATAAACTTACGTAAATTCATTTAAATAAAATAAAATAAAATTAAATAAAATATAATTAAACTAAATTAAAGTAAAGTAAAGTAATGTAAAGTAAAGTTACGTAAAGTAAAGTGAGTTAAAGTATAGAAAAGTAAAGTAAAATAAACTAAGTTAAATTAAAATAAAGTAAAGTAAAAAAAGTGAAGTAAAGTTAAATAAAGTAAAGTAAGGTTAAATAAAGTAAAGTAATGTAATGTAATGTTAAGTAAAGTAAGGTAAAAAAATTAAAGTAAAGTAAAGTAGAGTAGACTATAGTAAAGTTAAGTAAAGCAAAGTGAAGTTAAGTGCCGTAAAGTAAAATAAAATAAAATAGAAAATTTTATAAAAAATAACACAATAAAAAATAAATTAATATAAAATAAAATACTTTAAATTAAAAATATTTTATAAAATAAATTTTTATTAACTTTAATAATATTTTAATAAAAAAATCTTGCAATTAAAGTAATTCAGGTAGTTCTAAATGACCTTCTAGAGGAACTGAAGAAAATGAGCTACCGGGCGATAGCCTATACAGATGACGTAGCACTTATACCGATTTTGGGATAGTCTTTCGGATCTGACTCAAGGTTACCTGAACTTAGTAACTAGGGCGGTTAGCTGTGGCCTCGTAGTAAACCACAGAAAGACTGAACTAGTCTTGTTAGTTTCCGATGTTGCTTTTCCCTCGGTTGGAGGTATTCGCTCGCAGCTCTCCGAAAGGATAAGGAACCAACAAGGCGTCGGTTGCATATCACTGCTGCCCGAAGTAATTCATTGGTCCATTCAAACCACAGTTAAGCCTATTTAATTTTAGGGATCCCCTGACTGATGGCCGCTGTAGCCAAGTGCTTACAGTTATGTACGTACTACAACTCTGTAGGAGATGGATTCGATCTCTAGCCTGAGCAGCAAATAAAATCTGAAAAATTTTTTTCCCGACAGCGGTTGCCCCTCGGCCGGCAATTACAAACCTCCGAGTGTGTTTCTACATTGAATAGGCTGGTGGTTAACTAGTTCGAAAATTGAGCACTTTTGAGCTCTGGAGGGCTTTGATTTGATCCCTCATCTTACAGATTACCGTGCCTCCGAAAAGGCTCCCTACAAGTCCTTCACTACCTATGTACATACATTCCCTCAAGGAATGACTTAGTGCGGATGACTGTAGAAAAGGGGCAGTTTCACCAAATGATCAACTTGGCGGCAGGGCTGTTAAAGCTGCCTTCTGATGGGTGCTCTCCAGCAAAATTACGTTCAAGCTTCCGCACTGCTGCATTGTCTTTCAGTGGAAAATTTCTGTCATTAAGGAAGCGGTCGACTCACTGCTGTGGAGTGTGGCGTCGGTTAGAGCGGTGAGCATCTACTATTATAGCCATGGCTATAAGAGACTGGACGCTTTAGTGGTGCATTCGAAACTGGTCAGAAAATATCTGACCTACGTCTCAACCGCGGCAGAGTATTTTCTAATTAGGTTCATTTGGGTTCCGGGCGACAGCGTCATTTCGGGAAACTGCGTAGCTTATTACTTGGCAAAGAAAGCCATCCGTGAAACGTTGTTACCGGATAAGGAGCAGCTGGGCACAACTGTACTTCTCAGCGGGTGCACGCGAAAACTAGGTCATGCGCAATTGCAAGATCATTATGGCCTAGGTTAGATCGATGGCGGCAAACGGACCTTCTTAATCTGAGTTTTGTGCGATTGGTATTCATGCGTTAAGATTGGGAAACACCACCTAATCCTCCTTGTAGCAGCTGATGATGATGGGATCAACTCAGCAACATCAATTAGACTGCCCAACCTATGCTCGGAGGCTTGGTTGGTTGCAGTACCGAACAGAGGGGCTTAGGAATCTTATTTCCAACTTACTAGATTGTGAAGTATAACAGAATTTTATTTTATAGTTTACAGTGTACGAAGATACCGGAAAGGGGTTGTAAAAACTATATTTTAATGCTTTCGCTTTCTTTTTTTTTGATATGCCCCAAAACTAACTTACGTATGTAGAATCGAACCCTTTTTCTGCTGAAATAGAAATCCCATCCTCAATTTACTGCTTACTCCTCTTGCTTTTGTCTTTTTCGTTGTTATTTTTTTCTACATTCTCACTATTATTTGTAGCTTCTCCTTGGTGTCCCGGCAACGGCTCGTGCATAGCTAGTTTTTATAGAGAATATATTTATGCCACATGCGATAGCCCTACCCTCTAAGCCTTTCTACAAAACAATTTATTGTATAATCACAATAGCTTCGTTGCCTTTAAGTAGGGTGCGTCACACAAACAAACAAACACACACATACACTCATACATGCGCACTGTGTCAGATCACTTAATTCAAGCGAGCCGCGGAATTGCGCCTAGCTGGAGTAGCAAGCAAGCGATCCATCGCCCGCACCATGCCGCCACCGCCACCGCAACCACTACCACCAGCACCACAACCATTGCCATCAAGTCATCAAAGGAAACAGAAATAACAACAACAATATTGCCGCCACCATCGCCTCTGTGCCGTCATATAGAAGACGTTAATGTCGTCATTCACAATTCAATATCAGCTCTTTGACGTGTAGATGGACGAAATGGACGGACAGACATACACATGGTTGGTTGGCCGGACGGACATGTGGAATGGCGTGGCATCGCTGTAGGTCGTCTGTTGGAAGTCGCCAACTGGTTGGCGGCTCGCTCACTTGCTTGTTCGCGACTCACAGTTCGCGACCACCCACATTGCTTCCGATTAAGGGAAGCAAGCGCGCACACACACACTCGCACACACTTATGAATACATTAACTCTTTGTGTGTCAGCGCTATGCTATATCCATTCTCCAGCGGCGGCGTCGAAGACGTTGGGGCTAAGTGCCGAATGCTAAACGAAATCCGCTGCAGCATTGATAAATGGTTATCATAAATTTGCGAACTTGATGCAGGCAAAACCAACAGTCAACAGTTGAGAGTCGGACAGTCAACAGAGGATAGCGATGGCGATGGCTTGGCGTGGTGTGGCGTTGTGGTGGGTCCATCGCTGTTGGGCCGCTGCTGCCTGCGACTGTGCGCATGTACGCGAGTACTCGTAACGTACATATGTATGCTTATCGTTTGTTATTTATTTACGCGAATGCAAGTAAACAAATTTTTGTCATGTTGTTGTGTTGAAATTTGTAACATAAAAAATTGCATTTTACGATTTTATTTTACGATACAATTTCAGTTAATTCAATACCCAAATATATTTGTATGAACATATATACTATGTATGTATGTTTATATGCATTTGTATGCGATGTCAAATGACATTTGTGTGAAAGGAAGTCTGTATTTTATTTGTGTACCCATAAATGTTGACTTTGTGAACTCGTATTTCGTTAATCGATTGAATTTAATTGTTTCTATTGATATTACGAAGCAGTTCGTTAAAAACAACATTTTTATTCGAATTCTTCTTATGAAGATAACTGCTGCGTCAGCACTTATAGCTGATAAGTTTTTTAAGTAAAGTGTAGGGATGATTCGTTCTATTATACATAACTTTGAGAAGTAAAATTTGTACGTCCAAAAATTTGTTGAATCTGATCTGGACTAATCTTGTGCAGCCAAGATTAGTTGTACTCAATCTTCAATGACTTGAAGTTTATTGATTTAGTGGCTGGCGATTTTTTGGGTGTAAATGCGGAAATTCTAAAATATGTTTAATATTAAATGTAAAATTTTAATAAATATTAATATTAAAATTAAGACTAATACTACCATTAAGAATGAAAATGTAATTAAGATTAAGATTTTATTAAGACCAAAAATATGATAAAGATTAAGATTAAGATTAGATTAAGATAAAGACTTAGATTATGATTAAGATTAAAAATATGATTAAGATTTGGATTAGGATTAAAATTAAAACTAAGATTAAGATTAAGATTAAAACTATTACTGCGATTAAGGTTAATTTTAAGATTAGGACAAACACTAAGATTAAGATAAAATTTAGATTAAGATTAATATCAAGATCTTGATTAATTTTAAGATTGAAATTAAGACTTTGATTAAGATAAAAGTTAATAAAATTGTTGAATATGATTAAGACTACGAATCAGATTAAAATTAAGTTTAAGACCAAAATCATAATAAGGATGAAGATTAAGATTAGAAATAAAAATGTAATTCAGATTAAGATTAAAAAACTCATATTTAGGATAAGATATTAAGGTAAGGAACAACTTCTCCTTTGGCTCGTGCACGTAGACAATGCGTATCAGGCTACCGCAAATCGATCCACCATGAGGCTATGCACTTCTGGGTTTTCTTTAAAGTTTGCAAACTTTGACTTCAAACTTTGAAACATGGATCGGTGCACCCGTGCTATCTCCGAACGAATCCTTCTGCGGCGAGGCAATACTAGTGATAAGCGGAACGGTTCCCATTGATCTTCTTGCAGTCGAACGCAAGAAAATGTGGGAGCTTAATTCGCAAACGAATTCAAGGGACAACGGGACACTAAGACTATGGTAAGATAGGTGGCAAAACGAAACTATTACGTCACACAAATGCTGTCTAGGCATGGTTACATTCGAAAATACCTGTATTGAATGGGAAAAGCCGAAGAGCCGTCATGCATATACAGCGACGCAGGAGAAAACGATGCCGAGCACACTTTTTTCAAAGATGAGAAACCGAGCGCAGTAATCTGCAAGACCTGGTAGGACGTCATCCAAGCAATGCTACATAGCGAAACTAACTGGAAGAATATAGTTAAATATGCAGAATACTTAATTGAGAGTCAAGAAGCGGGACCTGGACGCAGGTGCATCGAGGGAACATTAGTTAATGAGAAATATGGAGAGCTATCCTGAAGCAATGCGACTAGTGGTCCCAGGGTGGGCGACGGTTCCAATTCGGGGGGAGTGTTTTAGTCTCCGGACATAACATTGTTGTGGCGACAGCTTTGATGATGCAATAGGCATTTTCGACCCCATGCCCGCGAAAAAAACAGATCCTTCTCTACACACATCCATCCACAGGATAAATGAGAGACTAGCAGCCTGTAGAATAGAGGGTTAAATAACCTCTTCAAGGACGGGTCGGAGTTGGACCGCAGACAACTGTTTACCGATTAGAAGGGTAAATTCATATGTACTCTGATAGCTGGGCGACCCCATGTTGGTTCGCTCATGATTCGATCGGAACTGGTCGGTGAATGCCTGACCTCTCCACTACATTCAAATCAAGTTAACATCGTCGCTTGGTGCGCAATACCTTGTATCCGCCAAATGCAATACCACGTATAAGATAGTCCGAAAAATTCACAAAAGAGCGAAAAAACTCATTTTCTTCAAAACTTCTGAATGGTTTCCTAACTAAACTTACTAAATATGGGCTTCTACTATAATTATGCACTATTAAATTTGTAAAGTAGGAAGCATTGAGGCAGGATAACCAAAATAATTTTTTTTCTGTGCCACCTCATGCGTGGTATTTCATTTGGCAGATACGGGGTATTGCGCGCCAAGCGACGATATGGTACCAGGTCACATTGACACGGCTGATAAATTGGCTGAGTGCAGTACCGTTAAGAACATCTCTCCAGACAAGGAGCGCATAGGAGTTCATTTGGCGCCCAGTGGATTGCCTCTGGACATATGGGAATATCTTCGGCTCAACGAGCGCTGGACGAAACCCCAAACATGGACAGTTGCCTTCTTACCGGTGGTCGACCACAGGCGGTCAGAGGAACTTCTGCAGAGCCAAACTCTCGGTTATGAGCAGTGCACTGACGGGGCGCTTTGCATTAGGGACCCATCCGGTATGACTTAATATCTTCTCGGCTCCCTACTTTTCTGCAGCTACTTGGAGAATGACGAGGTGAAATTATCTTGGCATTTGCTTCTCAGCTGCCCTGTTTTCGCTAGTCCAAAGTTTTGGTATATCGTTTGTTGAAACTAAACTAATTAGATTTCATCTTTGGAATGGCTCTCTTGGTAATCAAAGCGTTAAGAAAAGAATATGTTGGCTCATGTGTGCGGTATTAAGTTGAGGGTCTGCTTAAATTCCAACAGTGCAGAATTATCCTCCTTATTAAACCAAGTAATGGGATACTTACTGAGGTGCTAAGAGTATGTAAATTACATATATTGAGATGGAAATGACATCCATGAAGATTCTCAGGGTTAAACATTTTTCTAAGTTCACGCACAGCGCCATTAAGTTAACAGTTATGAAAGTAATTTAAATACTCTAATGACGACAACAAAGTTGAAGTACTTAATACTAGCAACAACAGCAGCACAATTTTTTAATGCAAAACCTACACTCCGGCAAAAAGCAAAGTAACATTAAAAACATAAATAACAACAACGATAAGGCGAATGATAACAAAAAACAGGAACAAGAAACTTGACTCAAAGAGCAACAGCGTAAAAAGCTTACCGCTCGACCAACAACAAACAACAGTGTAAACAAGATTAAAGGCAAGAAGGAAAAACAATTTTATGAATACAAATAAAAAAAAAAAAAACATTTAATGCCACAACAGTGCGGCACACAAATCAAAAAGAAGAGTAAAAACGAAGTGCGCCGAGAGGCGGTGAAGTGCAATGAAATGACGAAAAAATGCACCAACGGCACCAAAAGGCAGAAAAAATGCAGCGCTGAGATATGAAGACCCACCAACATGCAATGACGTTCGCGATAAAAACAACAACAAACACAATAGAACAAACAAAATGTTCTACAAAAAGCATCAAGCGAATAGAGAGATCCGTCGGAACTATTAAAAAAGCATAAAAATAAAGATACAACGGGAGGAAAAGCGATCGCCAAAACAACAACAACGACATTAACTCTGAACATAATCGCGATAGTGAAGCGAACAGCGGTAACAACAACTGCAATTACTTTATGTTGGATACCTACGTACATATGTACTTACATACATAAATGCATCAAAGTGTAAATATATCAGCAGCAACTTGGCGTTAGTTTCGTTTGTTTTTGCTGGTTTTCTACAACAAATCGCAAAAAAAAATAAAAATCGTTTGTGCAAACAGCAAATACACATCAAAGTTGTCGGCTCGTTGGTGGGCATAAAAGCTAAAGTAAATAGCGGCACAGGCTTTAGGCACACGCTCCCGAGAGGACGGACATATACTATGTATTTATGTACTTGTTGTTGGTGTTAGAATTTGTGTTTGTTTTTGAAGGGTTTTCCGGATGCATTTTTTCCTAAAAGAACAATGCCAATTTACTTGCAAATTGGTAGCATTAGTGATTCCAAGAAATGTTGCGCAATTTTCAAGCGTCCGAAGCGCCCAGTTTCTATCTACCAAATGGTTTTAAATCATGACGCCGCTCGAGAAACCATAAACAGATATGCAGGGGACTCATTACCAAACGGTCTTAGGATAGTTTTAATATTGCATTTTGGTTAACTTCAGGAAAACTAAAGGCTTTGCAAAACGGCAAAACGAAAGAATAACATGCCAAAACCGATTTGTCGACAAACAAAATTTGACAAGAAATCACGGAAATTCGTGCCAAAATACATCAGCTTCTACGTAAATTTCTCTCGCGAGAAGATTGAAGCTTATTGTAATTGTAAACACAAATATCAATATATTCGCGAAACCATGGGCCGAATATAGTAAAATTGCGTAATGATGCTGGTAAGGACTCTTACTGCAGATCTATTTAGTTCCAGTATGTCACTTGTCTTTTTGTCACAGTCTTCCCGTTTGTTCCACAAGTCATTCGTCACGGCCACGGTATACTCATCAATTTTCCTAACGTGATCACTAAACGGTGGTAGTACGGAGCTATCCGCTTTTTCTATTGGCATCTCTGAGCCGCATCTAGCCATCTCATCAGCCGACTCATTCCCTTCAATATTCCTATGACCGGGAACCAAGCATAGAGTGACGTTGATATACGGCTCACACACTCCCGATTTCACCATTATAGATCCTATTGCTTTCAGAGCTGCCTGACAGTCGACAAAAAAAAAGGCTTTGCCTTCTGGAACTTTACTACTAGGTAGAGGACTAGCCGCCCTCTCTATAACGTAGAGCTCCGCTTGTAAGACACTGCAGTCGTTCGGTAGGCGAAAGAACCGGTTTCCCTTAATTTCGGCAGAGAAAAAACGGATACTCTTGTTTTCCTTGTAAACAATACCAGTTCTGCCTTGCAGGCGTTTACCCCCAATCCATTCTGGTTTGTGCACTTAGAGATATCACCTAGTGCACTCTCCATTAGTTCAATTATCGTATGTACCTAATAGTTAAAGTTTCCTAAATAAAAATGTAGTATTATGCCATTAGTGGAATCTTATGTCCCAGCATCTCCCAAAACATTTCTGCTCCCTTTATCAACAACAACTAGATACACTCTTACAATGCTGCTCTTATGCGTGAGTGTGGATTCTCCATAGAAAGCATAATAAAAATAACGAACACAACTGGAATCAGAAAAAATGCCAATAAAAATCAAAAAAGCCGCATTATTTTGCGCGGCGCGCTGGCTCCAAAGTTATCAGCGTACCATCCGCGCCGTGTGGGTCGGCGGCATTCATACCGGCACAAACACATTTATTATGCGCGCAAAACCAACGGATAATCAAGCAAACATATACTCGTAGGTATGTATGTAGGTAATTGTTGGAAAAAAAAACTTGATACAATTGCCACCATTGATGCGTGTGCCTACGCGCTGCACCTACCCGAACAACATCAACGCCACCACACTGTTGTATGTGTATACAAACAGCCAAGCAGCCAAGCAACAGCACGCCACAAAAACCGCCTTTGCGCCGCTTTGCACTACCCACCAGGCGCACCCAAAAGCCACGGCAATCGCACCAAAATGCTCGTCTAAACGTTTAACGAGCGAAACTGGCTGGAGATCGCGAGGGGCCCCACTGCAGCAGCAGCAATAGCAATGGTTGTGTGTATGTATGGACATATGTATGTACATATATCAATCGACAGCATGTTGTTCACAATTGCGTGGTTGGTCGACTGATCGTTCGGTCGGTGGTCGGTGATCAACGCTCGCCTATTGTTGGTTGATTGTTTGTGTGTAGGGTGGTATCGTCGTCGGTGAGGCCCAACGGACCACCAACGTTGAATGCCAATCTTTGGTGGCAAGTTTGCTTTGACTTTAACGACGCTGTTTGTTTTTAATCGTATAATGTCTTAATTTATAGTTTTTTGTTTAGCTGGTTTTTCTTGCTGTTTTTCTTACCACCAATTGCTTGGCGTAGTACTCTTGCTACAACAATAGCAAAAGCAATAGCAACAACATCACCAACCACATAAAGCAGCAATCAACAATTGTATGGCAAGCAAACAATCTTTCATCACTGCACCCCACCTCACACCCGTTTATGGCCAAACTCATTCACATTGTGTGTGCAAAAAACCAGTTTGCAATTGCAACTGCTGCAAATCGTATAACCATTGCCGTTACGGACATTTACGTGTACTATCTAACCATGCATTGTATGGCATGCCTTTATATGCCATTAAACTATGGCACACCACTACTCTATACCAGTTTCCCGCCCATAATCCAATGGCAGGCTCCCCGCTCTCGTATCGTTTTAGCGAGCATGAATCGGTTGTTTAGATATTATTGCGGATCATTGCCAAAGCGAGCTGCGGGCAATTGACTATTACAGCAGTAGAGGAAACTGTTGTCAGTTATCTAAGTAGTGGAAGCGAGGTGCCCAGTCAATTTGATATTCTTCATCCGGCGCACGTCATAGAGGTCGTTTCTTTTGCCCAGCGTGGTATATAGAGACCCCTTTGAAATTCTTGGACAGATGGGAGTAGGTTAGATTAGGTTTCTTTTTGTTTCCTTTCCTCCCTTAATAGTAGAACCCCCGATTCGAAAGGCGACACGGACAACAACTACAAATTCCTAGTGGCAAGTTTTGAATCCGAATGCATTCCTTTTCGAATCGCAATTGATAGTAGACCTCCAAGTCGGCTAAGCACTCTAAAAAGTACTTATTGAAGAAGTGGTTGCGCGTTTTGGATAGTGCCGGACAGTGGCAGAGATATGTTCGATGCTCTCCACCTTTTGCTCGTCCTTGCAGCTGCGGAAAAGGATTGATTGGATAACCCAGCCTTTTACCTTGCGTGCCCTTCAGACAATGTCCGGTGATTACTCGACTACTAGCCTAGGAAAAGAGCGGTCCAACCGAGTGATAGCCGTGGTCCGCTTTATAGAAATTATTGGACAGATTTGTCTAGTGGTATAGCAGATAGTTTCAACAGCAGCTCGCATGGCATTTAACTTCTCGATTGGTTCAGCCTTTAGTCTTTGTTTACAGGAAACTAGAAGTATGCCCGCATCCTGGGCAGAATTGACTTCGGATATTTCCGTCCCTTCCTTGACAGCTCTTTGGCTATGCAGTTGCCAGGAATGTCACGGGGACCCATACAACACTGAAGGAGAATTTTGATGACAGCAAGTTTAATATCTTTCTGCATTTTATGGCTACCTTGGACGTTGCTCCGTTAGATTTTAAAGGTTTTTAAACATTTTATAGCCACCTGGCCGCCAGACCGTCTCAGAGATTGCTACTGGTCACACTGTCATGGGGTACATATATTTGGGTTTGTTTGGGCTACTCCTCTAAGATTTGCCAACTATGCAGACGCTTACACAGCATTTGTGCCTTCGTAGCTCTTGATATAGTTGTATCAACATGATACTTCCACAGCTGTGTAGAGCCCAGAGTTAGAGCAAGATACTATACTTCCGTGGAGAGATTGACTTCGATTTCATTCAAAGTTTAATTACTTTTTCATGGAAGAGTTCTTGTTCTAGTAAAGGAAACGATGTCCGCATATTAGTCGCATATCCCTGGTACAGTATACTATTTCCAGAGTGAATTTGTAGAAGTTCGCCCTCTACTAAGCTTCACAGTAGTGCTCTAGGGTTCAGATTTCCCTTCTCCAGTGCCCGACAGACGCTTACATGTGATGAATTGTCAATGTCGGGGGAAAGAAAAATTCACTGTTTATCCACACTTTTATCTCCTTAGTCAGCATGTGCGTACATAGCAATGTCCGCGGTCCTTTCCATCGTATACTCATGTGGGTTGGCTGTAAAGGAACCTGCTCATGACATTGTTAATAACTAGAACTCAAGATGGGGATAGACGATTTCCCATGATACTTACTACGTCCGGTCTAATTCGGTTAAGGAATGTCGGCTTTCTCTCTCAGTTGCGTCGGAATACTTCTGTATTGAGCTCAGTTTGGTTCCGGCTCATATCGACATTTCGGGGAACTGTGTGGCCGACGAATGGATGGACCTCATGTTAGCTCAGCAAGCGCTGGGCGGAAACCAGCACTTCCGCGATTTAAATGTCCTTCTGCCTCAGGGCGGACCGGGGGCGACCGAGGGCACTGCGCACACTTCCAAACCCGCAGAGCTCACTCTTGTTTAATACCCCCAAGGAGCTCTAGAGCATTGATATCAGCCGAATTCGTAATTACATAATCGGTTCGAGGCATTTTATCGATTAAGTATTGGCTGCCGTTCAGAACGTGGTCTCACAAAGGACAATCTCCGAATCATCTAAGTGAGTCGCTGACATCTCCAAACTCTCAGAACTTCGTCGCCTTTTTAATGTGGGTGTCATCCTAGTCGCTTGTCTACTTTTTATAGTTTCTTTGGCTAAAAAAAAAAAAATCAACATCATACATATCTGGTCACCCTAATCATTCGCTCTCCTTACTTAGTTTACTCGTTTGCAATCATCAAACTACTGTAACTCTATTGGCATGCAATGACACGGCACTTACAGAGTTGGACA
>NW_023458562.1:47788800-47832147 GCF_013731165.1 Rhagoletis pomonella | reverse complement strand
TTTTATTATAAATATCGTAACCGTTACGGTCCCCGCAAATTACAGATTCACTCCACATTACTCTTCTTTTGTACTTTTTCTGTACTGATGCCATGTTACCGCTTCTTTTTTTATTATTTATTTTTGCTTTGTAAATTTTTGTCACGACTTCTACAACAGACACGTGAACTAGTAAGATCTCATAATTTTGGTTCGAGTTTCGCTCAATCAATTTTCATATGATTCTCCGCGAAAGCTGAGATTACTGTGAAAATCGGCTCATGAGTACATAGCATAAGAGTCATTTGTGGCACAATAATACTTACGTTAGGTTTAGGTGGCCAGCACTTGTAAGGGGCTTACTTAGACCGTGGAAGTTGGTCCTTTGTGATATCACTGCGGACGTTAACTGAGTACGTTAACAGAGAGTATGAAACCAAGTGCCTAGGCCGCAATCTAGCAAATGCTGGACAGTCTATGTAGAAATGCTCGTCGTCTTCCATGCAGCTGCCACAACCCCGATAGGACAATGCCCTGTCAGTAAACTCACTAAAATTGAGAGATCCGACTTCGCGAACCTAAGAAGGTTCTAGACCGCTCCCGGTGTATCCTCGGCTCGGACCTCGAGGTCGTCGTAGCACATGCCCTGGTTTTCCTCCAGCGTTCGCTGAGTTGACCCGAGGCCCATCTTTCCAAGATAAGTCCACAAATGCCGCCTCTTGAGAGTTCAGCAGCCACAGAGTTTCCTGCGATGTCACTTTTGCCTGGCACTCATACAAGTCTGACAAAATAGATAATATGTTAAGCATTAAGGGCCAGAGTGGGAGGGGTCCTAAGCGTTCCACTGATTCCAATGAGGGCAACTCGTTGCACTCGCTCCAGCCTGCTGACTACGACGAGGACTCCATAAAACATAATGAGCTTGACTATGGTCTCATAGAGCAAGGAAAAAACATTGGGAGAAAGACCCCATCTCTTCCCTTTTGCCCCTTTGCAGCTATATAAAGCCACAGACAGCTTCCCGTTAAGAATGGAGCCCAAGAAAGCGCCAGGCGAAAGCTCTCGATAGAGGGAGTGGCGTCGGGCACCTTATACCTCCTTGTGAACAAAACGAGTTCCATTTCATTAGGATCTAGTAACCAGGTTCGATGCTGCTATTTCTATGCAACCAACTGTAGCTATTAATGTTTGATAGAGGCTACCTTTAAACATTTGTCTCTATGTGTGTATGTACATTAGGTCGGTCCTTAAATGTAGGAAGCAAATTTTTACATCAGATTTCCTAAGTCTCAACCCCTTCGTCGATGCTACTATAGTCGAAGATATCACATATAAATTTTTGGCCCCAATTGCTATCGGTTAAGGCGTGCCGCACAGGAGTCAAACTTCAGATTACCCTATGAAAACGTCTTAACCGACTGCAATCGGGACCAAAATTTATATGTGATATCTTCAACTAAAGTAGTATCGATTTTGTGTATTAGGTAAAAAAAATTTATTTTAAATTTTTGAGTCTCCATAGAGGCTTCTGGCCTTTGACCCCTCTGCGACACGCCTTAATAGACTCTAATCGGGACCAAAATTTATATGTGATATTTTCGACTATGGTAGTATCGATTTTGGGTATTAGATGAAAAAAAATGTATTTAAATTTTTTGAGTCTCTATAGAAGAATCTGAACTTTTGCCCCCCTGTACGACACGCCTTAACCGTCTCCAATCGGAACCAAAATTTATATGTGATATCTCTGGTCGTGGTATTACCGATTTAGGGGGTGACACTGAAAAAAATCGTTTATTTCATTTTAAAGACCACTCTAATGTGCATACATATGTATGTATATGTTTGTGTGCGACCGCATGTTCAAATTAATAAGTATGTTTGCATGTAGTCTGCGTCTTCTATCAGTTATTACTGCCATTATTTTTTGCTTATTTGGTTTCTTGTATTGTTTTTATTTTGTACTTTTTGTTGTTTCTTTTTGCCGCTGTTGTTTGTTGGTGCTTTCGCCACAACTTCAACTTCATCTTAGGTGGTCTTCGCGGTGGGTATAATAACCAATGGCGACCTATGGCTAAATTAGCTCGATCGCCAACGTCTTATTTTATGGTAAAATAACAATAAAGATTTTATACGTACATATGTATGTATGTACATGCATATGTACGTCTGCATACACAAGAATAACAAAAGCCTTTATTTAATTCAAAAGAATTAAAAATTTCACAAATAAAAAACATGATTGCGAAATTTCCGCACCAAACAATTGTCTGCATGCGGTAATGACCCTTTTCACTTAACGAAAATTGATTTTTCTTAATTCGTTGTTGTTTTTTTTTTTGTTTTGATGAGTATGTAATACTTAAGAAATGCAATTTTTCGTAATATTCTTAGGAAACGCAAAAAACGTAAAAAATATGAGAAATGTAAAAAATGAAAACAAAAAAAGGAAGCAACCGCACAAAATGCGATTTGCTGAAGACCAGTGGTAGTGTGGAAAAAAGGTGTGAGAAAATTGAAATCTCCCCGAGTCCATGTCGAACCATGTCGTGGACGTGTCAGTGCATCAATTGCTGCGGTTGAAGCGTGTTTTTTTTTACAATCTTTGTGAAAACTGTATTATTTCTGGTGCTTCGTGTACTACCATCGACCGCCTCTGCAGGTACGGAAGTTATTTTTTATTTTTTATTTTTAGTCAATAATCTACCGTGAAGATTAAGAAGTCAACGATGAGCCGATCACCACTGCGGCACTTTGATCTCAAACGCAAGCAAAAATCATAAGCAACAATAACAACAGCAAACATTCGGCCAGGTGATGCCTGCGTAACAGCTCAGCAGTGCACAGTTTAGCGCAGCCCTGCAGCATCAACAGCAACAATTACCGAACCAACAATTATGTAAGTGCACTTTTATGTATGTATACAAGTATGTATGTATGTGATAAATAATGATGTACAAAATAATCTCTTACTACTGTTTCTACTTTCTACGTTTTTATTTACTTTTAACTAGGGCTGTAGTTTGTATGCTTATATGTAGTGTGTAGCGAAGCGGTAATGTTGCAAAGCGGCAAAGGAATCTTAATTAGCCGTAACTGCAATAACACCTCTGTTTCGGGTCAAATAGCTCCTAAATACATACATACATATGTACCTATGCTCTATGTACATTAGGGTGGTCCAGAACATAAGGGTTTTTTATATTTTCACCTCGAGCCGACTCCTTGCAAATTCATTTGAAAATGAAGATAGCATATTTTGATCCCATTGGACCAAAACGGCAACACCGGTCAGAATAACTAGAAACCGGCACACGACCTGCCATTCTTAACCACTTTTTGTTTTGTTACATAAAGCGCTCTTTTTGTAAATTTAAGTTATTATATGTAAAAAAATAACTTACGATAGATAAATATACCTGAAGTGAAACATTTTTCTCTATGTGAAATATTTTACGATATGAAATTACCAATTTAATAATAATTCAGTACGGCGTAGCTCAACCAATTACCCCAGAAAAATTAGTTTATTTTTACTTATGCAGCAACTAACTTCAAACTGATGTATAATCACCTAGCAGCCTCATTGTGATAAACCAAATGCTTACACTTACAATATTACATACAGTAAAACCCGCTTAAGTACCTCACGAAAAATGTCAGCTTTTTTAGGTACTTAGGCGGGTTGGGTACTTAAAAGAACCCGCTTAAGTACCTCGATGCGGGTACTTAAGCGAACATAATTATTGGTGTAGATACATCTTCTTGTTAACTTGCATAAATATGTAAATCCTTGATTAAAACATGAACATTTAATGAAGTATACGTAGTTTAAAACCAAAATTGTAGCCTTATCTAAACAGATAAACAAACAAAGAAAATTGTAAAAAAAAATAGATAAAGCAACGGTATGTAATTTTTACAAGAATTACATTCTTCAAAAAGTCATTGAATATACATACAGTGACGGGCAAAACTGTAACATGGTGTAACACTTTTTACTTCAGCCATCGCTATCTTTCCAAGTTCTAACGACTTTCATACTTTTGTTGTATGTTAATATTGGTACACCTGTACTTCCTCTTTCATAATGATTTGAAGTCAATCCAACAACAATAATAAAACCGGCAGACAAATATGTCAATTAAGGCAGATGTTACAGTTTTGCACTCATATATTTTTAAGAACTTTTTAACAATTTTAACGAGAAAAAAGAACTACTAACACCATGTTCAGTACCCTTTTGCTTGTTTTAATTTCTGGGTGCGATTTGGCATACCTTATTCTTATCTCTGTAAAACTTCTGGAGGTATATCCTCCATATATCCTTAGTTTGTTTTCACAGCTCATGTACTCGATTATACGGTCTTGGATACTTAATAAGCTGTGCTTCTAGTTGATTTCGCAAATTCTCGATGAGATTTATGTCCGCGGATTGTGGAGGTCATTTCAAATTAGCAAATTTTTTATTTTGTATCCAGTCTTTGCGAACATATGCAGTATGTTTTGGGTGATTTTTCAGCAGAAACTCTCATTTTTCGACTACATCTTGCAAATTTTGTTGAAATATGAACAGATACTGTTCCTTACGCATAATGCGTACTAACGGACCCACAAAATTGTTTAAATACAACCCGAAACTATTATTGACCGACCATTGTGATTTACAGTTTGCCTTACATGATGAGCATACCATGCCCGGCCATCTGATTGAAAGCAATTAATTGAGTCTTTTCAGACCAAATACCTTCAATTGAAAATTAAAATTATGTTTTTTATTGCATTCTGAAAGGCCTAACATATCCCAATAGGCAACGGTCCGGTTTTCGGGCGACACAGCAAAATGCTACCACTCTCGCACATATATTTTGGTCAAATTAGCTTTTTCCTCTTTTAAGATGCCTTTGCGCGAATTTGGCAATTCGTCGCCTAGCTGTCTACAGATTTGCATTAAAGTTTAATACCTTAAGCGCTTCTGTAATAGTGGCTGCATCGCTACTTGCTGCTAAGTTCACAAGATATTGGACCGTAATATTTTTTGATAGACTTCCTTTGCCCTTGGGAACACTTTAGGCTATATTTTTTATCAATGTAAATATTTTCAAGTAGCAAACTCCACAATTTTTTGCCACTTTCCTGCGGTCCCGCCTTTCCACAGTAAATCTATTACTTACATTTATGGTTCCTGATTAACTATATTATTTACTGGTCATTACTTCTTCAATAAATTACAATACAGAAAAAAGTCATCTGACTTCCAACTAAGTAAAAAATAACTGTAAAATGCAAAACTGAGAGTGAGTGCAAAACTGTAACATTTGCCTTAATTTACATTTTTGTCTGTTGGGTTTTTTATTGTTGTTGTATTGACTTCAAATCGTTATGAGAGAGGCAGTAGGGATGTACCAACAAGAATATACAACAAAAGGATGAAAGTCATCAGAACTTGGAAACATAGCGGTGCGTGAATTAAAAAGTGTTACACCATGTTACAGTTTTGCTCGTCACTGTATTTATAGTATAAATATACCATATAAACCTAAGCTTAAGATTTTGTAGAACACTTAAAAAAATTTATCAAAATTTCAAACTTTTTACCCAGAAGATTTTTTTTTAGTATAAAGTTTTACTGCCCTTTCAATTTTAATCTAACAATGTGCAAGTTTCAAGTGGCTAAAAATTACCGTTGATTTTTTTTAATTTTTTTGCCGAAGGTGTTTAGCGCTGCAACTGAATTTCAGAATATGTATGTAAGTATTTTAAGGAATCTTAAACGAGCACTTAAAAGGAGAAAGTTACAAGTAAAATGTGAAATGGGGTACGAAAAATTTAGGTACTTAGCGGGTTGGGTAACTAAGCGGGGAGGTACTTAAGAGAGGTATTTTCTTCAGATTACATCAAAAAATTCACGGTGCACAAACATGTTGGTTACTTAAGCGGGTTAGGTACTTAAGCGGGGAGGTACTTAAGCGGGTTTCACTGTAGTTGTAAAATCATCTAACTGTTGGCAATTAACTAGCATGAAAACACATCTGTAAAAGAAACATACTGACTTTGCATTGCTTTAAGGCAAATGCATTTTAAAGTAGTTGAAAACAAATGCAGAGTCGGATAATTGACTGATGTCTAGGACATCGCCATGTTAAAGTCAACAGTTCGTTCCAAGCAAGAAAGTCAGATCTTAAACTAGTTGTGGTGGGTAAAAACTGATTGAACATCAACTGATTGAACAATTTTTTTGTCATTTCTCCTGAATCTAATTTTTTGAACGCAAAGAGTTTTTCGGTAAAATCGGGATCGTTACGCCCGTTAAAATTTACGGGCCTTCGAAATTCTTAATACATATTTATGAAACCATGTGGAAAATCGTATTTTTCAAGTAACTCTTTTATACATTCAAAATTAGTGAAAATGTGGCTTTCAATATAATTAACTCAACAATGAATCATTTTCTTTCATCTAAATTCCGAAAATATTAAGAAACGAAAATTATAATGGTTTCCCCTTTCACATTTATTTATTTTAAAAAACATTATAGGGCTACAGCCAGTCTACTTGAACCCTTAAAGGGTAACATTATTTTACATACTTTAAAGGTAACCTTCGTCAAATCGGCGAAGTACTTTTTATCTCTCTTTTTTTGTATGAAAAATGTCGCATGCTAGATTGCCAAACTTCTTTTAATAATTATGAACCTTAACAAGAAAGAAAACACAGAGGCTACTTATTATTTCAGCTTTTTTATACATATATTTTAGAGCAATTCCCTCTTCAGTCCAATGGCGACAAAAAATGGAAAAAGAGCAACAGTTTTCGTCAAATCGACGAAGATTACCTGTTCAGGGTTAAGACACTTCTAAAATCAATTTATATATTAAGATCCGAAATAGTCTACATATAGAGCCTCGAATGGAGTATTTCCGCCTTGAATAGAGGAAAAGCTCAAACCGTAAATGTTCGAGTATAAAAAAAGTCTACGTAAAGAGCCTCGAATAGAGTATTTCCTCCTTGAATAGAGGAAACGTTCAAACGGTGAATTTTCGAGTGTAGAAAAAGTGTACGTGAAGCCTTGCATAAAGTATTTCCACCTTGAATAGAGGATATGCTCAAATCGTAAATTTTCGAGTCTAAAAATAGCAGAGACGTGAACTGGTTTTGAACCGGAAAACCGCTTTTTGTCTATTAATCAATTGAACCATTAACCGAACCGATATTTTCCACAAAAGTTTGATTCGAGCCGAAAACCGAACCTTTTTTCATAAAGGTTTAAAGGTTCAATAGATAAATTTACCCACCCGGTTCAATTTACTTTACCTGAAAAATAGCCTCAAATAGAGTATTTCCTCTTCAAAAATAGAATAAGCAATTTCTCTAAAAATTTAAATTATTATTTTTTGTTATTTATGGGCTTATAACAATAATATTTTAATGCAAACTATTGTGCAAAAAGAACAATAATTTATAAATGGTAGAAGTTATAGCTGATATTTCGGAGATCACCAGACACTGAAGAAGTCTGATGAGAGGGTGTGGTGATCTCCTAAATATCAGCTATAACTTCTACCATTTATAAATTATTGCTGTTTTTCCACATTAGTTTTTATTGAAAATGGCCTCAAGCTCAATAAAATTGTTTAATCTAAAAATTTAAATTTATAAAACTGTACAAATTTTCTTGTTACAGACAAATTGCTCAACAAAAAAATATTGATTAATCGCTTTGAATGAAGCAAGTTTATGGGCAAATCTAAAAAATAGGTACACTTTCAAAATAAAAATTTTAATTTTTAAATTTGTGAGCACACCTATGTTTTATATATCATTTTATTCGTATTCTCTTAATAAATCGATTGATATAAGTGTAATTCATTTTCATCAAGTGCTTCAAAAGTTAGACGAGGAATAAACATGAAATAGAAAACAAAAGAATAAGCTGGGTTCAAATTACGCTGTTCAAGTTGTAAACTTTGAGCAAAGAGTTTGAAAGTCGAACTCACTTAATTGGCACGTTCTAAATTCAATGGCATGCCCCGTTTTACCAGATTGGCTCCCGTTTTCGAGATAACGGTACTTGAAACTTTGATTAAATTTTAACTATTTTATAAATAACTCCCTCAGTTTTGAATTTATTTTACTAGAATTTTGCACATAACAGTTTTTTAATATTACCTTAATTATTCCTTAAAATTGTTGAAATAGGTTCACATTAACATATAGCTCCAATACAACTGATTACTCAGATATGTGTTTTTGCGCTATAACTCTAACTTCATATCTGAATAATAAATTGTATGCGTGCTATATGTTAAATTGAACCTATACTAAATTTTAACCTGTTTAATTGGAGGAGTTATAACGCAAAACAACGTCTCTGATCAATCAGTTGTATGGGAGCTAGATGTTTTAGAGAACCGATTTCGATGATTTTATGGAATAGTTAAGGTAATATTAAAAAATGGTTATGTGCAAAATTTTAGTAAAATATCTTTAAAACTCAGGGACTATTTTATAAAATAGTTAAAATTTAAGCAAAGTTTCAAGCACCGCTATCTCGAAAAGTGGAGCCAATAGGGTAAAACTGAGGACGCCATGGAATTTAGAAGGTTCCAATTAAGTAAGAGCAACTATCAGAACATTTGTCGAAAAAAATTTGCTTTGATACCACTCTCGAAATATTCTGAGTAAAAGAAGGAGCATCATTAAAAGTAGTAAATCAGAGTTTTTACACACTTCTAGAGAAACATTTTTTGAAGCATTTTACAGGTATATGTAATTTTATAAGGAATAGAATGATTTAGATCGTTTCGATGTATTTTCCAAATGTGCCTTCAATTAAGGTGTTTTTTAAATAAAAATTACGCTCAAATTCAGAATATTTTATCTTTAAAAGTTAGTTTATTCTGAAAGCACACCTCTTGCTAAGGTATCAAATTATTCGTAATTGTTTGTAGAACACAATACATACTTAAAAAGTTCTTAAAATTAAATGCTTCAAAAACTATACGCGATAAACCGAAAATTTTGAAACTTGTGAAATGTGGAATTACAGAATTTGAGTTACTTGCCATTTCGTTATTTTTTAATGCAAACTTTTCTTACCTACTACATATGAAGTGTACACATAAGTACTAATTGCACATAAAATTTCAAATCAATATATGGTGTGCTTCAAAAGTTATGACATAATTAATTTTTCATCTCTTAAAAATTACATAAAAAATTCACTTGTTTTCATTATTATTTTTTATTTAAACACCTATAATTCAAAAGTTATGCAGCAAATTGATCCAAATTTTATTTGAGGCTTCAAGTATACGTCAATGAATTATATCCAAAAGCAACCAGCTTGATATAATTTCCAACAGTGAAAATAAAGCTAAACAACACCAAGGTTACCTGTTTTTTAGATTTGCCCTTATAGATTTCTATGGGATTAAATTTGTAGACAATTCGCACTGATCATGAAATGGAACAGAAAACATTATAAAAGAAGGCGCTTGCAAAAATATGTCCACATGCATGGCTTTTTAAATTAGAATTAGAGCATAGTCTACGACTAGAGCCTTATAAAACCAATTGTTCTTCAAACTAAGTGCCGTTTTTAGAATGCGAGGTTAACTCAAATTCGGCAGTTAGCTCTCATTTTTTGTACGGAAAACCTGTAATTAACTGCCGAAAGAGAGTTAACACGTCACTGTAAAAACGACCCTTAGAGTTGTGTTATCCGGGTAATCAATCAAAACGGTATTTTTTTTGTTAAAGCCTTTTGGATTTCAGGTGACCATATGTACATATGTATGTATGTATATATAATCGAGAATTAAAGATCAAGTCGAAAGAATTAATGTAGAATAAAATAAATGAATTAAAAAATACGTATATAAAAAAAACAAAATCACAAAGTATAACTCCTAAGTAAAAATTACTGCAGCGATTAAATATGATGGAAATAATAAAAGCGATTAAATATGTAACCGTGACGATCTCCGTAAAATTTCGACAACCACTGTGCAGTTTTAAGTTATTAAAACATTTTCTCACAAATCTTCTGCCATATCTATTAATATCTATATTTTTTTGTTTACGTTATTTCCATTAACTAATACTACCCACCGAGCTAATTGCGGCTGCAAATAAGCGTAAACTTATTCAAAACATTATTTGTATGCATTATTTCTAAGCTTTACACATAGTAGCTGACTACGAGGGCAGTTTTTTTAAATCAGTATTTTTTTTTAATTTCTCAAGTACTGATAACTTTAAATGCAACAATGTCCTTATTAACTGCCTTCTGTTAAGGATATTTCGTTAGTCATTGAAAACATACAACCTAGTACGTTTTGGCTGCTCAAGCATTATTTTTTGCCGAACCATAACTGCAATCGAGGAAAGGCTTGGCAAATACTATGGGTACTCTGCACTCAAGGGCTAAAAAAGATGTGATGTATTGTGGAACGATTTCCCGTCATGCCTTTGATTTAGAGACAACCCGTTATGGGCGTTGTGCCGAAAGGAAAGATGGCACTGAAGATGGCACAATGCCGAAACTGGTTTGTCTGCAAACCAAATTTGACAAGGGCAGATTAAAATCGTTATATTCGCACAATGTATGACTGCCAAGGCTCACACTCGACCATAAGCGTAACCATGGAACTAATTCAAAGTAGTGATTGTTAATTTCTGCGTGATGTCACACTGGTGCAGCTGCGGGAGAAAAATGCCCAAACGCGAGCAAGAATGGAAGAAGAAGAAGAAATTTTGCATGAGAAACGTAAACAAGTTGCACAAGTGTGACGTCATACCAACAGCGACTCTGTCAAATTCACTGAGAACGGAATGGCGGTACCGAGATGGGCGCCACCTTTCTTCTCTACGTCGTGAGACATTGACTGAGACCTCAATTGACAAAGAACAAAGTGTTCTTCCTCTCCCAATACTTGCCAAGGCTTGCAAGGCTGGCAAGGCAAACACTGGCATGGCTTACACGACTAGAAAATGGAGAAAATGGTGAAAATGGAGATAATGGTGAAAATAATTGTAATTGGAGGAAAAGTGTGGTGGAAACCGTTGGAAATGGTGAAAAAGTTGTGTGCAAGTTGAGCAATTCGATCCGTTGCGAAAGCTGAGCGGTGTCACCGCTCCTGGATGTGGAGGGTGCCCACGAGCGAGGCGAGTAGGACGTGTGAGATGAGCAAGATGGAGCAAGATGGTGAATGTGTGTCGAGCAACTCGATCGGTCGAAAGTTGAGCGAGTGGTGTTACCGCTCCTGGATGTGGAGGGTGCCCACGAGCGAGGCGAACGTGTGAGACGAGCAAGACGGAGTATGAATGTGGAGTGAAGTAGTCGTGTAAGTCGTTCTAGTGGGAGCTGAGTCAGTTAAGTGGGTCAGGGTGAGTTGAGCCAGTCCAGCAAATCTCGCCGGCGAGCATTACTCCGGTCTGTTCATGGGTACGGCCCCTTTGGGGAGTATCGTGGTGGCTGTGGTTTAATACCTAAATGCGGGTAGAACCAGCAATGGTTCAATGTGGAGTTGCATTGCAACCGGATGTCGTGATCCAGAGAACGTCAGAGGTTTAGGTAGGCCTCGGCCCTACCAAGGTGGTAAGTGTGTCCACCACATACTGCCAATTGGTACTGAAGTGCTTGCAGTTCAGGGCAGTGATTAATGCAAAAATTAATCCGTTGTGCCAAATGCGGGCACCGTGGTTAAAGCCGTTGGCAGGAAATCACGTAAAGCCTACATGAAATCTACCAACACAATGCAGGTTATGAATTGCTTTCTGATACAGGAAATTCAAAAAGTCACTCACTTATTGAGTTGCCCCTGTACATAAACATAAACATCAGAGAGCTGCTTAAATAGTTTTACTTTGCTTGGGCACAATGAAGATGACAGAAAATTAAGTGAAACTTTGTGCTCTCTTGATTTTTCATAGTTCACTTAAAGGAATTTATTAAATTATTTTACAAAATCTGTTAGCAAGGAAAGTTATCATCAACAATGGAAAGTAAAAATTCAAATGTGAGAATTTTTTTCAACTTTTTCATCGTCTATTTTTTGGACTCTTGAGACCTATTCCCTCGCCAATGACAAATTCCATGTGATGACTTTTGCTCTAACCACTAGCAAAAACTTGATTTTAAGCGCTCTAGTAATGACAATTGTTATGACGTATCGAGTATTGAGTAGAAAACGACATCACGGCGTTAATGTTTTAGGCGCAGTAGTTAAAACAATTGTCATGTGAATTAGTTTTGTCATTGGCGTGGAATATTGCCGATAATGATACTTTTCGGAAATTTTGTGGGTTTTAAGAGTCTGCTGACACTTTTCGGAATTTTTTTACGTAATTAAAATATTTCGGTACTTCCAATAGTTTTTGAAATTTTAGAGATTTTATTTTTTTTCATTGTTTTGTTTCTTGCTTGATCAGTCATAATTTGAATTTATAAGATTCTACTTTTCGTGTCTTTTAGGAATTTATTAAAAATAATTAGAAATTTTCAGCATTTTTAGAACCATTTGAGATTTTTTTGACTTTTCGGGGTTTTAAAATTTACCAATTATTTTTTTTTTTGTTTATCACAGTATGTCCAGGATTTGGGTTAGTAAAATCTTTAAATGTATCTAAAAAATTTGTTTTATTCAAATTTTTCTTAACCTATTTTTCATGTGATAGGAATATTTAAGGATATTTTTAACTTATTTGTGTTGACAATATTGCACGATTTTTCAAATTAATTTTTTTAATTTCCTTAACATCTGTTTTTCTCAGAAACAATTTTGTAAAGTATAGCAACCCTAAGCAAGTGTTTTGACCATTCTTTCAAACCCATTTATGCAGCTCTCTTATTCACCCGTATGTATGTACATACATATAATACCTATGTATAGCTTTCTAAAAACATAACAAAATGTATACCAAATCGCCTAACAATTAACTAACTATAACAAAAACCCCAAATATTTTGCTTTGATTGCAGCAAACAGGGTGCCCATTGCATGCAGTCTAAAGTCTAGACGACTTCAATGGCCTTTAAGCTTCCCCACCATCTGTAACTGTAGTAAGATTTTCGAAATGATGCCATGAAGCTCCAAACATCATCAAAATTAAATACTTACATACATACATACGAGTATTTATGTACAAACATGTGTACTAGGGTTATGATTTTTTTTTAATTTAAATGTCTGTGATGGCAAACGATGAACTTTTGTATAAATTTCCGAAAAATAACAACAATTTTGATCAATTATAAAAAAAACTTCCGCGCATAGCGGAATTTATTATCAGTTTCTAAGTGGAGAAATTAATACTGAAACATGTTTTTCTTCTCAAATGTTTTATGGTTTTATTAAAGTATAATAGATTCGTGGATTTAGTGCTGATACACATCGTTTTTAATCAAAACTTGATAGGCAAAAAGGAATTTCGGTCGAATTTTTATACTGGGTATGGGGCTTTGCCATGCAACAGCCTTGTAAATGAAATGATAGTGTGCGCGGGAGGTATTTTCACGAACCAACAAAAATATCGCCAAAAAATTAATATATGGACAAAAGTTCATTAAATGCAAGCACAGGCAAATCAAAATTTAAGAAAAGTGTAAAAAAATCATAACCCTAATGTGTACTTATTAGTTGCAACAGCGCTCAGTGGTTAAGAAATTGGCATTTTATGTTCACAAATCACTGGAGCCTTAATTTTTCACTCAATTTGATGAATTTTTTTTTTTATGAAAGCTTATAAAATTTGCTAGAGACGAATTGAGTCCGATTTTTGAATTTTTGTTTGTTTGTATAAAATTTTTTAGTGTTCAGAAAAAGAAGCAATTTTGGAGAAAATCGATTCTTCTGTTCAGGTTAATAAATGTTACATAATAAAAACTAGTTGAAAACAATTTAGTAGTCCACTTGCAAAGGGCGCTAAGTAAAATTTTTTAGATTTTTGGTTTGGTGGGTAACGTGCCAGTATTAAAAGTAGTTTCAGTGAGGTGATAAATCGCTTGCATTTTCAGCTATGGTCAACGTTAAACCAGCTTGGCTATCACACGGTGCTTTAAGCATCGCTCTACGGAGTAATTTTTGGCTCGGTAGTAAGCTACGGCTTACAAACCCCACTGGGGCTCTGCATGAATGCATCCTTGAAAAAATCCTAGCTCATTGCACAGCAGCCTACGGCAGCTAGAGCATGACTCCTCCCATAGAGTACCCCAATGAATACATGGTGAAAGGGTCACGTCTTGCGCTACCGCTTCATCAGACTGCCCGCATATCTCTCTCTCTCTCCCCGCATATTAGGCATATGGAGTGCGTGGCTGACTTGATGTGCACCTATAAACCATACGGGCTCATTGAGCTCGATACATATACACTCGTAGAGGTAATCCCTACCTCCTATGCTACTCTAACTCTCCACAACCCTAAACCTGGTCTCCCGCTCTCCCTCAGCTAAACAGTTATAATGTTATTAGGCTCTTATTTATCCAAACTTTCAGGTAATAAAAAGAAAAAGATTTAATATAAAGGTTACTTGTTGTCATAGTCGTTTTTTTTTTTTTAATTTATGGCTTACTATTATAAAATCACATAACGCTGTTTGTAACTGGACTCTCAATTTTGAAGTTTTCCAAAACGGAAAAAAATGAAATGTTATAAAAAAAAGTTCACGAAAGTATGGCACTTTGACAAAAATTTAATGATCCATTAAACTACATACCCAACATTTTTATAGAACTAGTTTTTATTATGTAGCATTTTTTAACTGGATCAGGAGAATCGATTTTCTTCAAAACTTCTAATTTTTCTCCACTTTGCTCTAAAAAGTTTAATACAAACAAACTAAAATTCAAAAATCGGGGTCAACTGGGCTCCAGTGAATTGTGGACACTAAATTCCCGTTTTGAACCACTGTGCAGCGGTGGCTAATAACCGCCGACCGGCACCAAGCGGCAGATGAATACGCACATACCTATGTACATAAAGTCGCCTTGCTACCTCTACCATAAATTAAGAATGCACTTACCCAGCTATTAGTGGCTTGCAGCTGTTGTTATCGTCTGTCGGTGTTGTTGTTATTACTGCTACTGCTGCCTTTGGATGCAGTGCCTACTTTGCTTCTCTCTGGCAAATTCTCAATGTCGGCTTTAAAAACGCTTACAGTCGATATGAGGACAGAAGAGAGTTTGGTTAAAAACCAAAACTGATCGCAGTTGGAAGTTTGGTCACAAGAATATGTATGTACCTAAATATGTGTGTGCGTGTAATTTTTATTTTTTTGTTGTTAGCATAAGCTGCAAACAAATAAATATCCGGGGAGCCTCCTGATTTTAAGTCTTCCATCACTGCCGCGATGACCATGAAGATGGTTGCTGGTACTTCTGCTTCTGCTGCTGTTGCTGTTGTTGTCGTTGCTGCATCTGCATTTTGTTTGTGATGCGTCGCGTAGAACAGTGGCAGCCGAAAGCGATTTACCCCACACCCATCAACATTCAATTCGAGGCTACGCGGATTATTCGCCTGGCTGCATGCTTCTTGTTTCGTGTGCTGAAAGGCGTATGGCTTCGTATTGAAATTGTTTTTAAATGTTTTACTTCTTAATTACTTTTATTGCCATCCTTCATATTCCAATGCACATGCATACATATGTATGTAGGTACATACATACATATGTATGTATGGTAATGAATGCATCAAAGCTTACTACTTCATAAAGGATGCATGCATGTACATTAGAGCGTACCATAAAACAATTTTCCTGTACACCCCTGTGTCTAAATATTTTTGCAAGGTAATTTCGAAAAAAAAAATTTTTTTGTTTGTTCGAACTTACACAGAAAAATATTCCTTGATGCTAGGAAAACAGTTTATTATTTTAAAAAATATTACCTTGAAATGGCTCCAATGACATGGCTGCCTTAATATAGGTAAAATCAGTTTAAGGAAAACACTATTCCTTAGTTTTTAGGAAAAATTTACTAGCAATTTCATCCCCCGTGAAAGGAATAAGTATGTAATTTTGCTTGTGGCGCTCGAACAGTGGCAATGGCCGACAGAGCAAAGCTCTGGAGTGCTAATCGAGAGATCCAATGTTCTAGTCCCAGAGTAGGAAATTTTTAGGAAAAGATAGGAAAATATTATATAATTTATTTTTTATGGTATTTGAGTATTAAGGCTTTTCCATATATCAAATTAATAATATTACAACTTGTAATTTATATTTAAATTGAAATAATTGACTTACCTTAGTCTAACCACCTCCAACCGGACTCGAACCTGCGATCTCAGAAGTCTTCACGCGACGCCACAGCCGACATTTGCCAGGAAAGCATTAGCTTCGCTTTAACAGCACTAACAAAACTCAAAGTTATTTAAGGAAGTTATTACTTATATTGAGGAAATTATAACTTATATTGAGTAAATTTACTTCCTCTAATTAATCACGCTCTATTTTTAGCATGAACCTGAATTAAGGAAAAACTTCTCAAAATGAGTAAATTTTTCGTAATATTAGGGAAAATACAATAACTCTAAAATAAGGATACTGTTTTCTTCTTTTAAGGGAACTATTTTTCTGAGTGTAGGAGTGGCGTTTTCTCTTTTACGTCAAATCTTCGACATTTACAATCTGATCCTAAAGTATGATATACCGGCGTTCTTATCTCGAGGAGAACTTTTTTTCGTTCCAAATTTGATTGGTCTCAAGTACCCTTTTCTTCCGTATAACCCTACCAACCGCAACCTAAAAGTTCTCCAGAATTCGTTAAACTTTTGATAAGGAAGTATTTCGATCCGAAGGCAATTTCAAACAATTTTTTGTCAAACGTAGAGGTCTACTGTCTACATTTTTTGTCATATCTTGGGCGTTTACAGTCGGATCTCGAAGTGTGATATATCGACGTTCTTGTCTCACGGAGACAATTAATTAGATCTCAGTTTTTATCACCCTAACTCACCACCCTAATGTCAGTAAATTAAAGCTCTTCAAAAATTATTAAGCTTTTGCTTGGAAATTTTTTCGATTATTACAGTAGAAGACTTTTGATTGCCAAATGCAGGTGCCACCGGAAAATGTTGGTTATTTTCGAAATTGGCTTTCAAAAATACTTCAGACTCAGGGGGGTACAGAAAGCATTTTTTGTTTGCTTATAAGGTAATGCAATCTAATGTACATACATACATACATATGTACGTATTAATTCAGCAGCCTCCTCTTCGCATTTTTTCACTCTGGTCACTTTCTTCTTATTCTTCACGTCCACTTACTCTCTTTCTTTTTTTCAGTTTGTTAATGTTGAAAATCTGCTTAATTTCGGAAGCTGCTTTGCAACCATAGCATTGTTGAGACCCTTCAATTACAACAAATGTCCTAATCAGCTGTGTTGCGAAGTACAAATAACAAAATAGCAGAGGATTCGCCAGCTGGCTACCTTTACTAATGATGCGTCTATAGAGGTAGGTGTCGATAATACAGAAATTTTCCTCATTCATTTTATTAAAAAGTTTTTATAACTAATAAGCCTCCACACATCCTTGACAAGTTCATATCGAGATCCTATAATTGTACTAAAATTGAAGATATCAAATAGTTCGAACTTTCGCATGACTCGCCAGTTTTTCCTCGGACACATAATTTTCGCTGATTTATTAACACAAATCAGGTTACGTATATTGTGTAGATTATGTAAACGCAAAAAAGGACCAAATATGCATATAATTCAGAAATAAAAGTGGGAAATTTTCATATTAAATATTAATTACTGAAGAGGAAGATACAGCTTTTCTCCTTCTCTGCAATTGGTCTGCACTGGCGATTGCGATGTCTCAGGTGCTCAGTCTGCAGGGGTCTTAAATGGTTTCGCAAGGGAGTGACCTCTGTTTGTTATCTGCAGCCATACCTACCTATATAGGTGTACCTTCTTATAAACAATGTTATTTCGATTTAAGAAGAAGAAGAATTTCATCCACACAAAAGCCATTCAATGCAATTTCTAGAAACACTGCAACATTGGCAAATTTCTGCGCGGAAACTAATTTAAGTATTAGTATTTCTATGAAAATTTAGCGCAATCGTGCATATAAATAATATCTTTCTTGTTTTTACAACTTCGTTTTGCTCTCCGCTTTAGATTTTTTATTTTTTATTTTTTGCCAACAAATAGCAATGCCTCCAGCATTTAAGCGCGTGGTTATTCATCATACCGCCGTCCGGTGCGGCGCATATAATTTAGTAGTAGAAGGTAGATGAAGTTATTTCACCGCCACACAGTGGCACTTCCTGAGGCGATAGGCTAAGACTTTGGCTGTCTACTACAGCAACGACGAGGACGGCGACGACATGACGTCAACCGTGCGTTCGTCGTTGTAGTTTCTCCTTTGCTTTGAGGTGGCGCATTGCGTTTGGTACAGCGCAACGCTGCTTGATGTGTGTCGGTCGGTGTCGGTGGCGCGACGGTGGCACCAACGTGGCGGCCTAACATCAAAGCCAGCGCCCAAATGAAAATTATTACAAAGTGATGTAGCATGACTAAATATAATTTTATGTTTATATACCAAAGTTGCTGCTGTATTGCGGCGGAAGACCCGCAAGCCCGCAAAGACGAAAGCCCAAGCAAAATAAAAATCAATGGGGGCCAACAAAAAAAAACAGCCTAATCAACTACAGGAACTGCCAACTCAAAAGTGGGAAATATTGAAAGAAAGCCTGGTATAACCAAGAGTGTGGAAATGTACATACGTACAGCTTTGAGTAGTCAAGGTGACTTCACTTTGACTGCATGAAGTTTGCTTTTGCATATGTAAGTATGTTTTTGTTGCTTTTGCTACTGGTGATGCATTCTCAATCTTAAAGGCACCAAAGCGCGGTGGTCTAAGTAGCATAAACTACTTTTACTAATTATGTGCATAGACTATGTATTTGCCTGCCTAACTGCCTGTTTATTTTAGGGGGGACAAAGGCAAGTACGAAAACGAAACGATCAAACTGATCAGGAACTGGCTTGGCCTACAACATTGGTTTGTACTTTGGTAGTGGTATCGGACCAACGGACTGCGTTATCTCCCTTCCCTTGCCCTTCAAGTCTACGTAATCAGATGACATTATTCCTGCATGAATTCAAAAGGTTGTAGAGGTAACATGTCGCTGATTGTCTCCTATTGAAGGAGAGGTCTAGACGAACAAAAAATTGTATGGAAGATGGGATATAAAATGCAACCCTGAGGAGTTATAAGATTAAGAAGGTGATCGGCAGTAGTTCTAGAAAGAAAATTCTCACGTCTAAACGAAAATCTGGAATGAAAAACTACCTATGTAGCTTTTTTTAGCTTATTGCATCAGCTTTATAGAAAAAGATATTCTGGGTGGTTTTTTAGCTTTTAAGGAAATCTGGCATTATAAATTCAAAATTTCGGGAATTTTTGACGCTCGTTTTACTTTGGCGGCCATTTTGGTGTAAAAAAAGCCTTATTAACCTATACTTTTTATTTTATTTTTTTAAATTGCCATGAAATTTCCTTCAAATTTGCCAAATATATGTATGTCATAAATAATTTTTGGTTTTACTCAGGAAAAAAACTATAACTAGTCTTTTTAAGGATAGTTCGGCTATTTTGTTATAAAAACGTCCTATTAACCTATATTTTCTATCTTTTTTTATCTTCATTAGTTTTCCTTTAAATTTGCCCTATATATATGTATATGTCATACAAATTTTTTGGTTTTACTCCGGAAAAAAATTCTTTCCAACTAGTTTTTTTAGGATATAGTTCAGAACTAGTCCCCTTCGACACTAGTTGGAACTAGTTATTGGTAACCATATTGAAGCTTATGTTCTTCTTAAGAATCATTCCAAATTTCAAGTTGATATCTCTAAAACTTTGGCTAAAATTTCATTTTTACGACCTAGATTGGCGAAATCTTACACTGTGTGTCGGTGTGCATGCCGAAAGGATAGGCATACCTTGAACATGTTTTGTCTTTGCCAAAATAAACCTCAAGGGGACAGTTGAACACTTTCTAAAGACAATTTACCAACCATTCCCGCAGAATATTTCAAAATACTTTGGCTGTAGGTTCGCACGAGATTGTGGTTTCAAAGTGGGTAAATATGCTAGTTGCTTGTCACTAGGGTGACAAAACGCTCTAAAGAACCAACCAATGTTTTGGCATCTAGGCTCGTACTTCATCGGCACTCGCAAAAATCTCTGGGAGCTTTTATTTTGAGCTTTTATTAACAACTGAAGATGGCGCAACATTGAAACGGGTTTGCCTCCAAACCAAATCGACGAGGAATGACTTCAATGCGTTCAAAAATACATCATACTCCTACCATGTCGGGAGTACTAATAATCAAAAAGAAACTTCGTATGATTTACTTGGGGTTACTGTTCCAGTAGAAGTTCATTTGGCATTTCCAAAAGACATCCCTTGATTGGAAAGGCGCGACCAAAATAACTTAGCGCGAATCATTATCCCCATTCTCATGCACTTAATTAACACCATTTCCGTAAATTTTTATGGATTTTAAGTTCTTATTTTAAGTTAAATACGTCAAAAACGTTGTGGTTAAAAATTTTAGTGAACATGAAATCTTTGTAAGTAGTTACAAGCTACACAAACATTTCTATTTCGCTCCCGGAGGTCAAAGTTCACGCTGTGATATCTGTTTTACGGTTATTGTGTCACTTATGTTTGTTTTTTTTTTACACGCAATTAGTGAAATGAATAACATTAAAAACAATTTGAACTCTTTCCTGCCAAACGTTTTAGTGCGGTCGTAAATCCACTTTACATGGTTGCGAGCAGTAAGTATAATATTTATTGGTACCTTTTAATGCAAATATTTTTTCCTTAGATCTTGTTTTTCCTTGTTCAAATCTACGCTGCACTTCCCGAAACTTCCTGCTTACACAAAAACTAGGGGCGCACTCTTATAGCATAGGCAGACGGCGACGTTGATCCGAATTAACGATTCAGTTAATGTGATCGAAATTGTAACCTGTCAGATGGCAGTGAGCCGCGTTAGATGCTTCAATTATTACTTTTACTTTCTTGAATGTAATTGCAGTTGTTGTGGTCTTTTTTAATAGAATACAACTCTAAAAAATGTTAATAACTTGTAATAGTTAAGCGAAATCACAAAATAAAAAATAAAGAAAAAACATCGTGAAAATTCAAAAAGTATGATTTTTGAGAATGTCTCGAAGTGGGGATCGCACCTGGGTAGTACAGAGTTCTGACCACTCTTCTACTGCGGTCGCCAAAACTCGTTTGCTTTGTTTGCTTACTTGTGCGCTCAAATAGCGTATAAAACAGAGAATATGCAAAACTAGCATAGACACCTAGCGCTGAATTAGTATGATGACTGCATTACCGACGACGAGGTAGATGTCCAGGCTAGATTTGCATTGTTCCCTGTATTCTACGTTCTCTAAGTTTTGGTCAGTGTTGTCATCGAAAATACCCTTTAATACAAATCAGCTGCAGTTAATACCCGAGGTTATTCCGAATGAAGGAGTTGATCCGTATCACCGCTGCCGTCTGTCTATACTGTTATAGTTGGGGTTGCCTTTCACAATGTCAATGCCACTCTCATCTATTACTAAGGTACGTATGTATGTATTTAGCTGTTTGTTTTACTCGTTGGTATTGTAAATGTTTTTTTTACTCACTCATTGAATCATCAATCCATTCACAATGCTTTTCTACACGGCTATGCTGCATCAACAACAAAAACACACAATCACATAAAATAGAAATTGGAGTTGGAATTGAAATAGGGAAATAGAGATGTACACGCACACACACACAGATGCATATACATTGAAATGTTCGCCCAACATCAGCAACTTCTCGGTGCTTTTGCACCGGCACACTTATCTACTTATTTGTTTGTCTAGAATCTATGTAGCCTCTACGTAGATGTTCGCTCTGTATGTTGAATGCATCCCCTCTCCACACCCCCGGTTGCAATTCCATTGCATTTTCCTCTCAAACTATGCATTGTAGTAGAATTGTATAGAAATTCATTAGGGCTATTCGCGATTCGGTGCATAAGAGCTGACAAATTTATGCAATTGCAGAAATATGCCATGGATTGTGAGCGACCTTTATTAAACTGTCATGGTAAAGCTTTTGCAAAACAATTTTTGTGCATCAGCTTTGGTTTTGTTTATGAATGCAATGCATAGCATTTTTATGCTATGGATTTTCGGTATTGCAAATTTGCCAAGCAATGACAAATGCAAATGCGTGTATTTTGTTTGTGTATTGCAAATAATTTGCAATACAAATTTGCAATGCAATGATGCTAGGCCATTTGCACCGGATCGCGAATAGCCCTAATGTGTTTATTGTCGCCTCCTACGTCTTCCAGTCTTCGTTTTCATTTCTTCGCCCTCGTTCATCATTTGTTACATTGTTATGGCTCGTATTGAGTTGTTACTTTGCGTTCCATAGGACATCTTAATTGGTTTGTTTCGTGTATTTTGAAAAGAATACCGCACACAAAGGTGTCAGAAGAACTCAATGTAACGGGTGATTTTTTTGAGGTTAGGATTTTCATGCATTAGTATTTGACAGATCACGTGGGATTTCAGACATGGTGTCAAAGAGAAAGATGCTCAGTATGCTTTGACATTTCATCATGAATAGACTTACTAACGAGCAACGCTTGCAAATCATTGAATTTTATTACCAAAATCAGTGTTCGGTTCGAAATGTGTTTCGCGCTTTACGTCCGATTTATGGTCTATATAATCGACCAAGTGAGCAAACAATTAATGCGATTGTGACCAAGTTTCGCACTCAGTTTACTTTATTGGACATTAAACCAACCACACGAATGCGTACAGTGCGTACAGAAGAGAATATTGCGTCTGTTTCTGAGAGTGTTGCTGAAGACCGTGAAATGTCGATTCGTCGCCGTTCGCAGCAATTGGGTTTGTGTTATTCGACCACATGGAAGATTTTACGCAAAGATCTTGGTGTAAAACCGTATAAAATACAGCTCGTGCAAGAACTGAAGCCGAACGATCTGCCACAACGTCGAATTTTCAGTGAATGGGCCCTAGAAAAGTTGGCAGAAAATCCGCTTTTTTATCGACAAATTTTGTTCAGCGATGAGGCTCATTTCTGGTTGAATGGCTTCGTAAATAAGCAAAATTGCCGCATTTGGAGTGAAGAGCAACCAGAAGCCGTTCAAGAACTGCCCATGCATCCCGAAAAATGCACTGTTTGGTGTGGTTTGTACGCTGGTGGAATCATTGGACCGTATTTTTTCAAAGATGCTGTTGGACGCAACGTTACGGTGAATGGCGATCGCTATCGTTCGATGCTAACAAACTTTTTGTTGCCAAAAATGGAAGAACTGAACTTGGTTGACATGTGGTTTCAACAAGATGGCGCTACATGCCACACAGCTCGCGATTCTATGGCCATTTTGAGGGAAAACTTCGGAGAACAATTCATCTCAAGAAATGGACCGGTAAGTTGGCCACCAAGATCATGCGATTTGACGCCTTTAGACTATTTTTTTGTGGGGCTACGTCAAGTCTAAAGTCTACAGAAATAAGCCAGCAACTATTCCAGCTTTGGAAGACAACATTTCCGAAGAAATTCGGGCTATTCCGGCCGAAATGCTCGAAAAAGTTGCCCAAAATTGGACTTTCCGAATGGACCACCTAAGACGCAGCCGCGGTCAACATTTAAATGAAATTATCTTCAAAAAGTAAATGTCATGGACCAATCTAACGTTTCAAATAAAGAACCGATGAGATTTTGCAAATTTTATGCGTTTTTTTTAAAAAAAAAGGTATCAAGCTCTTAAAAAATCACCCGTTAGAAGTCAGCAACAACAATACCAACTGCATTAATAATAACAACAGCAAAAATAACGATCTGCGTGTCTAGTGTGGGTTTGTTCGGTGGAATTCATACGTTTTTTTTTTGTCAGATGGGTTTTGTTTTTTAAGTTCGTTTGAAGTTACAAATACGTATGACATACATAGATTTATTTAGTTGATTTGTATTGGCTGGGATTAGTTGTCTGAATGTCTTCCTCATTTCAATGTCGGAATTCCTTGAATAAAATCCATCGCTTAATTTATGTATGCTCTTGTGTGGACATTAGAGTACTCCGTCCAAAATAAAAAGCCAATCTGGTCGATTTCATTACTCCCTCCAACATATTTTGGCGAATGTCTCTTTGGCTTAAGCAAAGAACTTTATAAGACAATTTTAGAGGAATATGCCAAATGGAAAACCAAACAACATCTTGCGGAGATAGCGTAGGTTAATATAAGAACATTGCCCAAAATCCAGCTTGTTGACGAAATGGTCGCGAGTCAGCGTTGCAACATCATAGGAGACCGATTGTATATGGTACCACAATGGGCCCACCCTCGGCCTAAGTGTAGGAAGAGTCACTTTTTCAAGCCATTCTAGCCTACCCTAAGGCTCTATAGAGCGAAATTGGACCCTACAATCGACTATTGTATCAAGTTAATTGCCATTCAAAATTAAGAAGACTGAGCTTTCCTTCAAACGACTTCAGTGGAAGCTGCCAAGATGAAAAAGAAGTCGTAGGCATCGAGTACTTTCTTTGTCACAGTCTGTGATCAGCGTGGTTCGATTGTCTTTCAGATTTAAGCAATGGTATCACAACGAGCCCTTCTCTCCTAAGTGTCTCTATCAGGATGTGGATGAAGGCTACAACCTAACCTAGCATCGCAGCAAGTGATGAATGCCTTTGCGAATTTCATAATGCTCACCCAAAATCAAGGTGCGGCTGCTGTCTCCCCTGCACCGGTTGCTTTAGTTCGGGGTATAGGTTGATGTTTAACGACTGTTGAAGTTTCAGCTTCGAACAGAATATGGAAAATCTTAACGTTCCAGTCATTTAAGACTACATTGGATGCTGGAAATCAGTGGTATTTCCATTTAAAATGAACAACACTTCTAAATAAAATACATTAAAATAATAAATAAATACTTATTAATAACTCCATATCTGTGAAACAAATTTTCATATAATTTTTATTAGCATAAAATTAAGGAAAGCAAACCATGATATGTCTCACAGACGTATGGTTATCTTCTCAGCAACTTTCAGTAGGGTTATCAAAGCAGGGTTAAGATCCATCTGTGAAAAACCCGTCGGTGCGACGCCGACCTTTAGTCGTTTTCCCCATCAGTCTTGCTATATTATCTACGGTCTTTGTTCCCGTTTTTAAATAAGACAAAGAAATGGCGGGCACATTGAAGCCAGACTTCGCATTTTTTTCTAGCTTGCTGACAATAGTTTTTTATAGTCCTTAAGACAGCCTTATATAGCCAATGTCCCATATTTTGCCTGGTAGTCATTACAATGGAAACAGCATTTCCCTTGGGTTGTGTCCTTTTTTGCCTTTATTTCTTTCTTTATTTTCTTTAAAGTAACGTAATTAATGTAAAGTCCCCTGTTATCACATATAATCAAAATGCGGTCCGGTTATTCAAGAGGAATCTGACTTGAGCGAAATGATTTTGAAAAAAAGTTTTAAAATAAACCAAACCTGGAAAACTTTTTTTTGTGAGTTATCCTAGTGTAAAAAATAGGTATGCATATATTGGGTTGGGTACATGCAAATGTACATACGAACTTAAGCCCCTTATGGGGTTTGGCGTGCTGCAACTAACATTGTGAAGCGCAAACATTCATCGCTGTAGGAATACTAGCTGATTTTAAATAGATGCCTCCTTGTGAGGTCAAAGCGTCTACTACACAATTTGTGTTTGTCATCTTTTCCGAATACCTCTAACATATGTACTTCCGCGGCGATTACACTATGGGCCATTTACACCGAGAACATTTTCGGCTATCTTCCGATCTTATAATCTCACTTCGCTGCCAAGAATCGCAGAATCCATCCGCCGATTCCTTTTGCCACATCCGTTACCTGCTAAACCCTGGAGTTTAAGCATGGACTCAACGTTTGTTATGCTAAGTTCTTGGCCACCAAACGTTAGAAGGGCCACCGGCAGGGCTGCCAACTTGGCTCAAACCGTGCCATTTTTGGCCGTATTTTACTTCAAATGGCAGTTAATTTTTCAATTTGACACAAAGTGCCAAAATGGAACTTATGAAAAATAATAATATTTCAATACATTGTTTTCAAATCCTTTGCGTGTACTACTTCTTTTTCTCAACTAAAATTTTCTAATTTCTATAGTGTATACAACTGGTTCTTTACAAAAAAAGTTTTTTTGTGTACATACTTTTTTCCTGCAGGGATGTACTGCTAGTATTCACACTTACATACTTATGAACATATAGTCTGTCTGTATGTAAAATATACGTACGTACGTCGGTCTTCGTTGACTTTGTTTATGCGTGCGCATCTCACATTGCGTGGGTTTGACAGCTTTAAAAAATTAATTTTCGAAATGTCTTCCCCTTTTCTTATACAATATTCAGATAAATATATCACTATATAGGTACATACATATGTATATTACGTGTGTGTGTGGTCGCAATGCATTTGAATTGATGCTTCAGAAATTGAGCTCTCCACATAAGGCACCATTGTAATTGTTACTTTTGTCGTTGTTGTTATGATATTGTTGTTATTTGGGACTAACGATGGTGGTCCAAAACGTACATACATATACATAAATATAATAAATCGTTTTAGGAAAGAGGCGATCGTTTTTATTTAAATCGGTTTCCTTAGTTTTGGTGGCATCTTCTAATGCTCAACAACAAACTGGCACAATGAATGTGAGAGCCATTTAACGAGCAAAGAAAACATACAAAAACGTGGAAAAAACGTGAAAAAAACGTAAAATGTTACTGTAAGCCGTGTGTCTTTATTACCGATTGTATTCAAAAGGGTTTAACGCAAGGCAACCCCACACATAATAAATATTGTAGTCGAAGAGAAAAAATGAACGACTAAGCTGAACTTACCCAGCAGCTTTTTGTCGAGGAACAGTGAAGTCGTAAATTTTTTTTTGTATTTAAATTAATGCGTACAACGCGGTTCCCCCTTTTTTTGTACATCCTCTTTCCGGCACAAGATTCAATATAAATTAATCTTTAAGGCCAATCAGCGGATTATTAAGAATTTTAAATAATACTTACATACATACATGCGTACAACATACCCACACACACCCAGGGAAGTTTGAGTATAGATTCTTAGATTTGAAAAGATTGGAGTTATCACTTTCTTTGAAAGTATCTATCATCAACTAGTATTAAGATCATCTTAATTATCATTACTTCTTATTAATCAATACGTTAGCCAAATCATTTAGGTGGCAGTCCTGCTATAAATATTTCTCAGTCATTGGCCTCGATGGCCGAAAAGAGAGGGTGCTATAACTGTTTGCGGGCCAAGTAATACCCAGTCTGAGCCCTCTCAATTCAAATGGTCAGATAGATGTCTCATTACACGGTATTCAGTGCTTAAATACTCTGACGAAGTCAAATATCTTGGGGTGCTCTTAGATAACAGACTAAGCTGGAAATTATCACCTAGACAAAACTCTTAGTAAAGCTACCCGAGCCATGTTGGCCTACCGAAGACTTTTTGGTCGAACATGTGGTCTGAACTCCAAATTAATAGAATGGCTATATGGTCCGCCCGATTTTAATTGATGCCACCACAGTCTGGTGGCCAAAAATGCTGCAAAAATCTGTGGTTTCACGTATGAACAAATTCTAAAGGTTGGCTCAACTGTCGGTAACAGGATCAATGCTAACATGTTCAACTGCAGTCGCTCCTATGTTGGACTTCATTCCATATTGCAAATGCATAATTCAGAGAGTACTCTTAAAAATAAAAGACAACACAAAGGTATTTTTAGCAAAATACCAGGTCTAGGAATTTTCGAGTTTTCCGCCGCTATGTCAAAGGAAATCTGCATTGGTAGGAAATTCCAGACCAAGAGGTCTGGTCAAATGGTTTACCTGAATTAAATCCCAGTATGTACACTGGTAAATTTAAGCATCAAATATGGAGGGCAGAGCAGTTGCAGGTGTCTTTGGACCTGGCACCAAACTTTCTATTGCAAGTGGTATTTGGTCTATGGTCTATCAGGCCGAGGCACTAGCAACCTAAATTTTTGCTTTCTAGTTATTTTTTCAGACAGCCAGCGCCAGAGGTAGGGGGCCTTAGACAGGCCAGGAATTTTGATTATCCTTTTGGTAGGAAAGTAGGAAATCTCTTGAACAGAGCCGACTTTAAGATGCTTACTGGTTATCTAACCGGTCATAATCATCTGCGCTCCCACATGCACGGGATTGGTGTTTCCACAGAAAGGTTAGTAGTATTATAGGGATACAAAAGATCTTCTAGGTCGCGGCGGCTGGTGTTTCTGTTGAACTCATAAAATTTATATTTTATTATATTATTACTAGATACTCCCGAGTGGAACCCAGAGTAAAAAACGTTCGTTTGTTTTCCAAACATATGTAGTTTAGCAGAGACTTCCACTTGTTTAGCATTAGTTAGAGAGCGATCAGTACAACGATCGTTCGAAGCATATACCCAAGAGAGAATTGAATAATTTTGACCAAATTGAGAATTGAAGATTGTTCCTCAACATTGTTACAAGTCTTAAGCGAAGGCAATGATAGCGTAATACTCTGTGAAATCGAAAGCATATTAACTACTAAATCTCTTCCTCCTCTGGGTGCACCCATGCCAGCTCGAGGGGTGTTGTAAGGACACAGTACACGACGATCGTTGTATGAAGTTATTTACATCGGAAGAAATCTGATATTGAGGTAGAGGGAGCAAAGCCATCCGAACTTTTCATTCTAGTGAAGAGCACAACTCAAGTTTTTGTTGTTAGCGGACTGCTCATTCGCACTAGACGAAGTGTCAGCCACCTAGAAGTGTAAACGAAACTTAATTTCGCTCTTAACCCAACGACCGAAGCAGCTCCAACCCAGCAAACATATTCAGGGTTTTTTACCCCTTCCTGCAATTAACTGAGGGAGGAGGGCTTGTAATGAGGTAGGTCACATCATCTGCATAGGTTTGGTCGTAGGTAATAGAGTAGTTAAAGTTGACAAGTAGGTAATCAAATACCAATCACCAGAGCAAGGGCGATCAAGAAAAAAATTGCCATTATTTCGTGTGTGTGTGTCCAAGGAAATTTGACACCTGATACTTCACTAGCCTGTTGCCTCACACTTTCTTCGAGGAATAATGGAACGGGCATATATTTCTGTAGCAAGCATGGGTTGCCTTGTGCTCTTTTTTGACAAAAAACTTTAGAAAACCCTAGTAGAAAGCGTAGCGAATTTCTTGAGAATCAAATCTTGGCAAATCTTGCAATCAATTTTTGACTAACTCCCCGATGACCTAGAGACTTGAAACTTTAAAGTTGGCTCAGAATGATGGATGAGTTAATCCGATAGGTGGCGCAGCAGGCGAAATATTTGAAAAACCCATATTTACACTACACCATATTAAACTACATGAAAAGGTAAAACTCCGTATTTAGAAAGCTTGCTTTAAAAATATTTATTTTTACTATTAACATATTTTGTTAAAACAGTTGGTCATTTTCTTCATATAAAAAATCATAGAACATACTTCGTATGAAAGAAAACTACTGGCAAATTGAGTGGGCTATAAAACTGTATACTCGAAATCTTTCTAAGCAATCTAATTAAAAAACTCGAAAAACGCCATACTCTATCCGCCAGTTTTAATTTTGCAATTCTAACAGCGGATTCGTAATTATCGACCCAAAAAACTTCCTCTAAAACGAAAGTGCAAATCATTTATTTGAAGCTTCGAATTTGGCCGCACTTTTGGATTTCATGCCTAGGAGCTCTAGTCGTATCGATACTTTTTTGCAGATATGAGTACTTACGTCGATTCCTTATTAACCGACTTCCAAAAAAGGAGGAGGTTATCAGTTCGTCGGAATATTTTTTTTTTTTTTTTTTTTTATGTATGTTACCGCATAACTTTGGACCACGTCAACCGATTCTTTTTGCATCGGAAAGGTAGTGTCTCAGAGGTGGTCCCATACTAATCTGGTTAAGATCCGATCAGCGGACCATGAGATATATATATATATATATTTTTTTTTTATATGAGAGTTGAAGTCGGTTTTTTTTTTTGCTAAAAATTACTTGTTGGAGTATTCAATATTATCATATCACTAGTATCGAAACTTTTCTCAAAAGTTCTATAACTATCTATGTATGTATGTATGTAAGCGTAGCAATGAAAACTTAGTACAAGCGGATGTCCCGCCTTTCGGTTGCTTTGAATTGATTGATTATGGTTCTTTTGTTATTAGTTTGTAGTGCACTCTAATTTTAATGGATTCTGCTTAAAAAGAATGATTTTTAATGACATTTTAATGTTTTTTTTTTCGTATGGCAAACAGACTTATACATCAAATGTATGTTAAGTACATACATATACATACATATATTCGCATGCATGTATTGTAAATGGTACATATGTATGTATGCATATTTTTGTGTTTTGAAAATCACTTTAAAACATTTGCATTACGTCTCAATGGGAATCATTTTTCAGCCCTGCTAATATGCATTTGTTCGTAAGTCCCTCCCCAGCAGAGACACTTGAAGTAACATTTTAAAAACAACAAATGCAAATCCGGCTGATTATACCACATACATACATACATATGTACATACCCAAGCGTGTAAAAAATGCTTACCACATTTGTAAGTACCCTCTTGGAAATGTATTTATATAATAGACTTTCAATGCCATTCAAGCAGAATTGGTGATCGGTGATCTGTATTTTTCATGTTAGAGTTAGCACACTTTTTGTTAGTTTTAATTGGAGGCTCATCTCCGGCTAGCCTAGGAGCAATTTTTAACTTTCTGTGCAAGAAAAGTTCGTGTCTTAAGTCTTTCGTTGACTTAATTTGCTTTCAGTTCTTTTTTGATTAATTTAATATTCAAACATTTCAAACTAATGCAGCGCTATGAGTAAAACTTTTATCTCGCTTCCATTCTTCGCGAGAGATGACTTGTTTCCATTTCGTTCTCTGTCAGTGCGTCCTGAGACTTTAGTTCGCAATTTGTTTTTTTGAGATAAAGTTCTTTAAACCTTCCCATTTAAAATGTTCCCGGAAGTATTATTCGCGTTTTGTTCGCTTTGAGAACGTTCGCCAGTTTTTTACTCTTATATAACTTCCGTTGAAAATGCTGGACAGTTTTGTTCTCATCTTCGTTGTGAAAAGATTTTCGAATGTTTTGTTCTCATTTAGGTTTGGGAGAATGACATTCTGCTTCGATCATACCTTTTTTTCTCGGTCCGGTGATATGCGGAAGGTTTTAAGGCCGGAACAAACTCTTTTTTAGAAATAAGATCGAGGACCTGTGACAAATTTCCAAAGTATCCTTCACTTCTCCAACCTGCTGCATAACAGCAGTGGCTGAAATTCTGGAGATGGCGAAGCGACCAATCAATGGTGACGAAATCGGTGTTACATAGAATAGATTTTTTAGAGTATGTGAACTCCGACGTTAGGTATATTGTGACCTTAGAACTCATCCCAACATCTCGTCCAGCCCAAATGCTCTGATGAAGCCGAGCAGTTTCGAGGACTGTAGAGAGTGAATGTCTGAAGCCTCCAGCTACAGCCTTTCCAGGTCTGTTAGTCTTCTTCTCGCCACCACATCACATTATATTTAGTTCTCTGGATCTTCTGGAGTTATAGCTTGCTAGGAGTGCTTTCGCCTGCCTTCGTCCAGACGTGTTATCACAGTGTGTTCTACTTAGGTATCGTTCTTCTGCTCTTAACTCTTCCCTGGTAGTGTGAGGGCCGACTGCAAGGAAGGGTTCTGGTCCTATAGCTGCTTCTCTAGCTAGCCTGTCAGCCTGCATTTGGGGCAAAGGCAAATAAACGTTTTTGGCAACATACAAGGCAATTGGCCGGCCAGTTCTAAACTATGCAGCGCCCGTGTTGTTGATCGGAACAAGTAGGACGCAGTGAACGCAGATACAGACATGCTACAACACAGCATTCCAGACAGCCACGGGACGCCTTCTGATGACGCCTGAACACCTCCCAATCACCTGAACAGACACCTGCTTGAGGCGGAATATTCCCCCAGGCACGTCAGAAGGCATCTCTCCGAACTGTAGGACGAAGTACAATGGAACGTACAACATCCATTGGGCCCGGGGCTGTACAGGAAGGAAATCAACGACATTCACAGGGAGGCTGTTACCGCCTATACAGACTTCCATACAGTGAATACCGTCATAAGAGTCCAATCACCAACTGTGGTCGATAGCGAAAATTAACTGCCGTGAGATACCCGCACAACTCTGACGCAATTACGGTCTGAGTATTTGGAGAAGGAGGCACAACTGGCATGTTATGTTTAACTCAGTGCTCTGGCACCGGCATTAGTTTTAACTTATCTTCCTGAAAATTTTTGGAATATCTTACGAGCGTTTTTTCACAGCCTTAAGCTTGTCCGGTAGTTACAGCGGTTATATGGGCTCCTCGGTATCGCCTAAAAATACTATCGACATTGCAGGCGGTTATTTAAAATGACAATAAGCAGATTTTCCGTTTTTTAGGATCCGTCAGCGAGCAAATTTTCCAAGAGATCTTCTGGGAAGTGTTTCTAGGTTTTATCGTCTGCCTCTCGGTACTTAATTACGTATGTAGCTGAACAGCATCTAAAGCTTTGATCACAGATGTTACTGTAGTATTATATCATACTGAACTACGAGTAATTGGACCTTTCTTTTCGCTACAGGGTATTTAACACATCCTTAATCATGTACGTGTGTATGAATGTATATACTTACATATGAATTTTGGTTCTTTTTCTTCCTGAGCAAAATAAACACTCGTAGTATTTTCGAGTACTTATTATTCAAAATTTCCACTTCAACGCAAGCTATGTAGTGCATTATCTCTGTCTCCGTGGGTTTTACGCTGCGAATGTATCATCACATTTTGTCCATGTTTGTTTGTGACACACGCGACCACACACATGGCAACGCCGAGCATGCAGCGCACTGGGTTGAGTGCTTCAATGGACTTGTGGTGGCAGAGCCGCAAGAGGACATAAGGAGGAGACGACAGCACAAAGCAGCGAAATGAAACGACCACCCGACCATACAAAGCGCGTTGCGGCGACCGCCAACAACAACAACAACAACAAGTATGCATGTACATATGTATGTAGGTAATTGAAGGCATTGACGTTGGCGTAGCAGACGCAACAAATCCAACCACAAACAATTTAAGGTGTAAATGTGTAAGAAGGGAAGAGTGGGAGGAAGAGGAGGCGCCAAGTGTTCCACTGACGCATGAATCAGCGTAAAAGCGATGTCAGTGCGGCAATAAAAATGACAATAACAATAACAATAATTCAATTAAGCTGGAATGTACAACAATAATGCGAAGCGCGTAAATTGCAAAGCAACGAGGCATTTGTGGTGGTTGCGTCTCGTGGCGACGTTAGCGGCGCATGCAAGCTACAACAGCATACATATGTATGTATGCACTTTAGGGTGGTCCTTAAAAACATCAATATCTGAATTTTGTGTGGGTACTCTTTTATTTTGTTATACGTACAAAATAAAGACATATACAAAAATTTTAAAATTTTAAGCAAATTTTTAGGGTCGCTACCAGGGTTTGAAAAATTTTATTTATTTTGAAAATTTCAAAAATTGCATAAAATCTTGAGCTGAAATCTGACATATTATTGAAACTTATTGATATAAATGCATAAACTCGCTGAGTTATAGCTGGTCAAAGTCATCTTTCTATCGAATTTATGTTTTTTAAACCCCTGGTAACTACCCGTAAAATGGTTTTACAAATTTTGAAATTTTCGTGGATGTATTTTTTTTTTTGTACGTAGAAAAAAATAAAAGGCTGTTCCATGATGCTGATAGTTTAAGGAGCACCCTAATGTGCATACATTAAAAATGCTTGCAAAGAAAATAAAGGTGTTGATATTTTTAAGGACCACCCTAAGGAACATACATGTGTATATACAAAATGCATGCAACCATACAGTTGGTGGCCACTAAAATATAACCTATAATAATAATAGATTGGCGCTTACACATATGTTAGTGTTTGGCCAAGCTTCTCCTCCGAATTGTGGCGTGCGCCTTGATGTTGTCATACAAAGCGGAGGGACCTACAGTTTTACGCCAACTCCGAACGGCGATTGTATTTTTATGAGAAGCTGTTTTTCATGGCAGAAAAACACTCGGAGGTTTGCCATTGCCTGCCGAGGGACGACCGCTGTTAAGAAAAAACCTGTTTTCTATATTTTGTGGCGATGTTGCTTTGACCAGGGTTTGAACCCAGGTGCTGCGGAGTGGAAGCGCGCACTGCTTACCACTACACCACAGCGGCCGACATATAACCTATGCTTTGCTCAATTTCCGTAGGCAAACAATTTAGCGATTTGAGCGACGTTCTCATAGACCACGTCAGTAAAATAGTGTCAATAGGCTTCAAATAGAAAATCAAAGTTAAATTGACGAGGGCTGCACCATAGAATGGGCATCTCCGACCGGTTTTCGCTTCAATATTTAATATGGTTTTTAAACTTCCTATTATTAACTTTTTTTAGTAATCCATCGAAAATTGCTAAAACCCGAGTGCTTCAATTAATATCACAATACCTTCATTAAAACAAAAAAAAAACATCTACGCTAACTTTTTCAAATGTTTCTTTCTTCTAATCCGCATTTTGGCTCGATGCCTGAAACATCCTTAACAATAGAAAAAGTACTTTCTCACAGCGGTGACCACCCGACCAGGGTTGCCGTTTTGGGCTTTCCCTACCAAAATTGGTTATTTTCTCATTGGTAGGATGGTAGGACGCTTAAAATTTTGGTACGGTTCTTTGCTCATACAACAGAAAACATCTCTGGTTTATTGTAGTGGGTCTCTCTGTCAGCAGAGATTTTTTTGGTTGGGGAAAGTTAATGGTAAAACAAAAAACGTACTACAAATGGAAAGTTTATTCCACCTCTTCATTTGAAAAAAATGTGTGAATGTAAACCGATTCTTCTCTCTCCTTCTCTTTTAAAAAAGGGATATCTAATTTTTTTCAAATGCGAGTACTTTTTCTAGGTAAAACTTTCAGGAACAAGTTGCGTTTTCATAACTCACATAGATAAACTTTTGAAGGACAGTTGCGAATCGGTCGGATTTTTTAACCGCAACTCGAAGAAATTGGTGCCAAACCCATAGCACGGGGATTTTTTCGTTGGAAAAGCCAAACTATGAGTTTTCTTTTTACCTTTCTTATATATGTATGTATATTTCATAATATATGTATGTGTGCAAATGAGTAAAAAAAATCTACGACGGGATTTTGTTTTCTGCTACGGGATTTTTATTTTCTGCAATGAGTTTTCACGTCATTTCCTCCGAAGGCTTTTTAAAACTATTATTCTGATTTCTCTTATTTACCTGAAAATCTTATGGCGTTTTCATTTCTACAAAAAATGTTGCTTTTTCATTGCCCTCTCCTTATTATTTGTGCGTAGAGGGCACAGAGAAGGCAACATTTCTCGGCAGAAAAGAAAATCCCTTTATTTAAAGCATAAAAACCAACAAAAATAGATGTATTTATTGCTATCAGACGTCATTTTCTTGATTAAAATAAATGGTTGGAAGGAAGCCATTTTGGTAGGTTTTTGAATCAATTCTTGGTAGGAAAGAAAGTTGTTCAGTGGCAACCCTGATCGCCAGAAGAATGAATGTGCAAATTTACCAATTTTGTGCTATTGTGTTGATTTGATTAACTTTTGGATATTGAAGGTGGGATCACGCGATTTGTACATTTGTACAGATGTGTACATTTTGGCAGTTACAGAGTTGTGTTGTTTGGAAACTCTTTCAGTGAGCTGAACTCAAATTTCTAAACAACACCACTCTGTAAGTGCAAAAATGTACAATCTGTACAAATGTAAAAATCGTAAGATGCCTGCTTTAGTCGTTACAATTTACTGGCCAGAGACTGTAGTTACAACTTCACATCATCGTATTGAATACTCATAGCTGTTATTTGTAATGCTAATAATTTAGTATGTGCTTACACATATAAATACTACTTATGTATGTATGTGCATTAGACTGCATCATCAAAAAAAGTTGCGGTTTTTCCGCCAGGATTACAAAATTTATAATATTTTAAGACGTCCGCCAAAATATTTCGGAAAAATATTAAGATTTAAGTGAGCTGGACCGATACCTCCAAAAATGGAGTTTTTTATGAATAAAAATAGTTTCTTAAAGATTTTTTTTTTGAAAAAACCCCTTCAAATGGCAAAACGCTTTAAGCTTAAAAAATTTGCATTTGTGTCACTTTTGAAGAACGTGTGTGATATGTATGTATGTATGTACATATGTAAGTGCTTGCATACTTAAACTTCACTTCCACTACAGCTGTCACCTACCATAAAGTAAAAGCACGGTGAATTTACGATATTTGCCTGTCATTTGAATCAATTTGTGCGAGCACTTGCGCAATTTCCGTCCCACATTATAGCGATTGCTGTTGCAGCGCCAATACGCAAAACAAAAAACAACACAACAACGCTGTGTGTGGCCACGTTGAGGGCGGTTGAGGCAAGCGAATCGCAGACCAACCGCAGCACGCGACTATAACACGAAATCGTCGAAAATAATAATAAACAACTAAACACCGGGTGCCAGTTGCCGGCAACGGAGACCACACGCAAGCAAGCTACAATATTTATTAGCGCAAGTAGAGGAAGTAAAATTAGTAGCAGCAGCAGCAGCAGAGGCAATGGCAATTCCACCTCGCTCCGACGTTGCTGCAATCCTTTACTTTGCTTGTTGCTTGCGCCTATTCACCTGGCCCCGACCGTTTATCCGTTTACTCACTAGTGCGCCAAGTTGTTGCCCCGCTGCTAATGCAAGGCTGTGTGCGATGCGGTGTTGTTGTTCCAATTGTTACTCTTGCCAATGCTGCTGTCAGAGACTCAGTCTTAACCGCAACCACTGCTCTACTTTGTTGTTTTGCTTTAGGTTGATTTTTTTTACGTTTTTGCTTTTTATTTCAGTTTGGAAATGTGTGGTTTTTGTTGTTCTAGCTTTGTTTTTATACAATCGCTGTTGTTGTTCTGTAGTTTTTTACTTTCAACATCGCTACACGTGGCTGCTGCTAGTGCCTGTTTTTTTTTTGCTGTTGCGTCGAGTTGCTCTGCAGCCTGCGTCTCTGCCTCTGTCTCCGTTCGTGGCTGCGTGTGTGGTCTTTAATTCGCCTTTTGGGTGGTCTCATCCAAATTCGGTCGGCGCTGTGTGTGGCCTGAGAGCACGGTACGTCCATATCAGTGTTGCCACAAATAAGCTTTTCCTACCAAAACTGGTAGGTTTTTTCCATTTGGTAGGTTGGTAGGCTTGATTGGATTTTGGTAGGTTTCGGGACAATGTGTAATAGTTATATGCGAAATATAGAAAATATGTATCTCCAAACATTTTAGCAATCTTTTTTGCACGAATGATTCCCCGGTGTGTTCGTATAACGGCGGCCACAAACATGTAAATATACCTGATTTCTAAGTACAAACGTATACCCTTAGTATTGCCAATACACGGTGTAAACATCCATATATATAAGGGTGAAAAAGTGCCAAGTCCATTTTTTTTTAATTATTCAGGAGAGACGAAAAATCGATGTAGTTTCGTATTATCTGCCATTCTGCATCAAAACCGGAAATATTGAAAAAAATGGAACTGGCACCATTTCACCTTTAGATAGCGATATAATTTATGGCGAACTTGGACCAAGATTCCGGAAATGTCTGCCAGTAGGCTTGTACCCAACCATATTCCAGGCGGAGGTCTTCGCAATCGAAGTCTGTGTTCGCGAATGTCATCGTAGAAGGCAAATGAGATCAGAATAAATATTATGTCGGATATTCAGGCAGCTTTAAAGGTCTTCGAGTCTTTTAAAACGGCATCAAGGATTGTGAACTCTTGAGCATAACGCTGTGGAGGGTTCAGGGGCATGCAACGAAAGTGCTGACTGTCTCGCAAAGTTTTGAGCCCAAATGCGCAACTAACTTCCAATTCGGCATCCAACCACGTTTACGCATATTGCTCATTTCCATCAATTATAGTTTAGAAATAAAAGAAACAGGTTTTGTTTTGCTGCATTTCCAAATATAAACAGCCCCTATATTCTACGTGCCTGTCGACGAAGCATGAATCGTAGATTGATACACCTTGGAGAACGATTTTCTTCTCCATCTAAAATTTGGAACATGGCATCATCCAAAGTGCTGAGCTTTTTAAATAGCCTAAGGTTAGAGTGATTACAATTAGGATTTAGCACAATATATCTTCTTAGGTCGCAGCGCGGGTATATCCGACGTAATAATAATAATATCGTCACTAGACACGCATCAAGACGTTCGGGTGTTTTGACGACGAACGCGTGAAAAAAATTTGCGAAAAAAGACGCGTAAACATGGTCTCAACATCATTCCGGAAAAATTTCTAGGGAATTCGTATACTGTTACATTCGCAAACATAGTTGACCGCGAACATAAGTTTATGCATCTTTCTTCGCCGTCAAAGCGGTTAACGCGACTTTCTTTGCCGAAAATTTTTTAACGCGTCTTTTTTCGCTGTCAACTTTTCGCGTCTTTATTCGTATCTAGTGGCGATATGTATGTGTGTGTAAAGAAACATACATCTGGATAAGCCTGTGCAGTAAAATGAATCGTTGTACGCAGTTAATTTGTTTTTATATTACTAGCTGTGTTTTAATTCTACTAAATGTTATGTTGGCTATGTTTTTAATAAATATGACATTGAAAAAAATATTAACTCAAAAAAAAATTTGGTAGGTTTTGGTTGGTTATGGTATGAAATTTTGATAGAAAAAAAAGTTCTCTGTGGCAACGCTGATCCATATGCATACGTACATATGTACATATGTGTGTATGAATGTGTTTATATTTCAACATACATACATATATTTGTACGTCTTTATGCGCTTGCATAAATGCTTTTGTATGTACGTACATACATACATACGTTTATTTATTTATATTGTCGGCATGTGTGGTCCACACTCATGTGTGTGGTCCAACCATCAACGTCGAAGGCATTCATTTTGTTGTTATTATTGTTGCGGCTGCTGTTCTTCTTCTGGCGCTTAATTGTTTTGCGCACAAAACTGTTGCTATTTGCCCCTCTATAATTTATTGTTTGGCATTCGTTTTTGCTTCTATGATTATTTCAATTTGCAATTGCGGCAATAAAAAGAATATATATGTACATACATACAGTGCTGAATTTAGGATAGATGGGCCAAGGGTCTCCTCTAGATTTTAGTTTTTTATTAACAATAGTAACAAGTAATTTTTAAGCAAAAAACAAAACCGACTTCAATTCTCAAACAAAAATTTTAGATTATCGTTAACTACCTCATGGTCCAATTGGCCGAAGTTCGGTCCGGTTTGGTTCGGCTCTAAAAATCGATGTTCGGTCGTTCTCTACTAAAAATGTAACCCTAGAGTACTAACTATATTTTACATACGTTAGTGCGACGATGTCTTGTTCAAACCCTGTTGGTTTACAAATAAAAGTAAACTAAATGTTAATACATATTATTAAGCTTATAAATAAATTTGAACTTTGGCCCTTTTTGTATGGCGACTGATAGCCGTTGGCCAACCATATACTAAAATTCGCATTACGTATGGCATTAGCGCACACAAGTGGTGGTCAAACCCAATTAACTAATTAGTTCGATTTTTTATTGGGCAAAGCCGAACCCCACTTTGGCGGGCGGTGCCGAAGTTCGCTCGTTCTCTAATTTTTAGACACTTACTTCATTTTTTTATTTATAATTTAATTTGTTTTTCTTTTAAAAACAATTTTTTGTCAAATTTATTTTTTGTAATTTTTTCCTAATTAAATTTTTTAATTCCATTGTATTGAAAAGAAAAAAGTATATATATATTTTAACGTCATCTAATTTTTAAAAATGGTTTAGTTAATTTTTGCTTTATTTTCATTTTATCTTATTTTTTTAATTAAATTTTCTTTTATTTATTAGTTATTATTTTAAAACGAAAAACAATTTTTTTATTTAATTTAATTTTTAAAAACTTCATAACACTTAGATCTCCTGTAGCTCGTTTCTGTAACAATTCCCTACCAAGGCGAATTGAGATATGAATTCGCCGCCCTGTCCCTACTGCTAATGAGTAGTAGATAATGACGTATATTCCCTATATTCCCTTCCCTATATTCCCTGGTCAGATCTTTCAATTAGTCTTTCGAAAGGCAATAAAGAGCTTTCAAGATAGTTGCCATAATTGACAATTTCCTACGAAAGGTTTTTGTCTTTCGAAAGACTGTGGTGAGTTGAAAGACAATTGCCAGAATTGCCTGAATTTTTGCCTTTAAAATTTTGTATAATATAGCTAAATGACAGAACATAAAGCGAGAAAACTGTTTTATTAATTCATATGCCTATTGCGTCATGTATCGCCACAAAACTTTAGATGCGCTTAAACTCTGTAACACTTGCACCACCGCTACCGTTTTTAATATTTTTTTAATAATAATTTTTATAAATCGTTTTAAAAAAGTACGTTTCTTATGATCCTTATGATTGTGCCGGTTCTTGCCGCCGAAATCTTTCTTTCCGCGTCTTCCTTTGCTTACAAAACTAAATCAGCTATTTAGTACTTAAATTACGTTGTACTATAATGTAAACCCCCTTCGATTATGGTAAAAAACGAACTAGACACGTCTTTGATAATTTCGCCTTCAGTGCCTCCTAAGGTTCTTAAAAATTTTAAATATAACTTTTTCACTTTTTTATAAATTTTTTCCTTCTTCTTCCATGTGGGTCGGTCCCCTGGGCTAGCGCCTATGTAGCCTGTGCTTAAATCCGGCCCTGCATACATATATATGTACATACATGCATTGCTAATACCACGTGCGTATAACCAATGGAAGAACTACATATGTAGGTATTTACATATGCAAATTTCTGCTGTTAAGTTTAATTTTAAAGGTAACAGGTCTAAATAACACAAGATATTTCAACACATACCAAATCAACATATTAACTCAACATATGACTTTTCTACATAAATTATTTCAACACATGATTTTTCAACACGAACAATTTCGCTTCACTTTATTTTTATTATATTCAACACAAAATTTGTGTTGCACAGCCATTTATTCTTACAATTTCAAGTAACAAGGCGTATTTAATAAGGTGGTGTTAGCCGTATATAAGTAAAAAATTAAACTAATAAATTATATGCACAATGACAGTATGAATTACAACAAACACATCATTTTGAAGTAATGTTCTCCACGGCGAAAAATTCAGATAAGACCGTAACACCACCTTCTTAAATTCGCCTTGTCAATTAATATTAACGACTGTCATCCACGCGATCAATTTAACTTCACAAATTACACATTATACAATAAATAGCATAATTCGTGATATCAACTTTAACATAACCGGTGCTACAAAAAAAAAGGTCTTGAAATACAAATGGTCGACCATAGCTACAACCTACACTAGGTTTTGTTTAAGGTGTATTTCATGAAATTTTTTTGTAGCACCGTGTAATCAATCCGCCGTCATTTTTGGCATCCTGTCCCAATTATGCGGGGAATTTCACATTGTGAGATTGTCCTCGAAGATACTCAAATACTATGTCGTTCTCTGCATTGAAATTCATTGCAGCTCTTTTGAGACGCTCATCGTAATTAGCATATTTCTTACGTTTCGTTGGCGCAATAACCCTTCCAGACAGATGATTTTCCCATATCGCTTCACTGAGAGATTGTTCCAGTATTAGGGTGTTGATGAATTTCCCCATTGAGGCATGTGACTTACTGACACGTTGATTGAAAGCTGTGTGCCAACCCTCAACGTTATTATTTGTCCTCGGCGCGTCATTCAGTATTGCCGAATAACAATTCCAAAAACTGATGTCGTAGAGCGGTTTTGTGCGTCTATTTCCTATTTTTTCCCCTACCCACGTGCGTTCAAGATACACAATCATCGGTTGCAAATGACCACTTTCATTGGCTTTATAATGTATGTTTTCTGTTTTTCATAAGCAGTTATGACACTGTCTTCGGGTACAAAAGCAAGAGCAGCAAATTCTGTTATGGCGTTTGCATAGTTTTCGTCTGTACCATAGAGAGTTTGGTGACCAATGGATTGAACGTGCCGATAAATACATTGCTTAAAGTGAAAAAAACAGCCATGAACATCTGCATCTGGGAATATTTTACCAGCTGCTGCGATAAATGCTGGTTCAAAATCACTTATTATTATATCAGGCTTCAAGTCTGGTCGTCCCATTGTGATTACTTGCAAGAGCTTTTTATACAGTTGTTCTCTGCAAAAGGTGTTCAGCCCCTTTTCCTCACAAAACAGAAAGAGAATTCTACTTTGTGAGGGTTATAATACCTAAGCGCGGCCAAAGGCCGCCTACGCAGAAAGGTGTTCTCTGGAAAAGGTGTTCAGCCCCTTTTCTTCGCAAAACAGAGAGAGAAGTCTACTTTGTGAAGGTTATAATCCCTAAGCGCGGCCGAAGGCCGCCTACGCAGAAAGGTGTTCTCTGAAAAAAGTTTTCAGCCCCTTTTCGTCGCAAAACAGAAAGGAGAATTCTACTTTGTGAGGGTTATAATCCCTAAGCGCGGCCGAAGGTCGCCTACGCAGAAAGGTGTTCTCTGCAAAAGGTGTTCAGCCCCTTTTCGTTGCAAAACAGAAAGAGAATTCTACTTTATGAGGGTTATAATACCTAAGCGCGGCCGAAGGCCGCCTACGCAGAAAGATGTTCTCTGCAAAAGGTGTTCAGCCCCTTTTGGTCGCAAAACAGAAAGAGAATTCTACTTTGTGAGGGTTATAATCCCTAAGCGCGGCCGAAGGCCGCCTACGCAGAAAGGTGTTCTCTGCAAAAGGTGTTCAGCACCTTTTCCTCGCAAAGCAAAAAGGGAATTCTACCTTGTGAAGGTTATAATCCCTAACAGCGGCCGAAGGCCGCCTACTCAGAAAGGTGTTCTCTGGAAAAGGTGTTCAGCCCCTTTCCTTCGCAAAACAGAAAGAGAGTTCTACTTTGTGAAGGTTATAATCCCTAAGCGCGGCCGAAGGCCGCCTACGCAGAAAGGTGTTCTCTGCAAAAGGTGTTCAGCTCCTTTTCCTTGCAAAACAGAAAGAGAACTCTACGTTGTGAGGGTTATAATCCCTAAGCGCGGCCGAAGGTCGCCTACGCAGAAAGGTGTTCTCTGGAAAAGGTGTTCAGCCGCTTTTCGTCGCAAAACAGAAAGGAGAATTCTACTTTGTGAGGGTTATAATC
>NW_023458562.1:47750733-47788790 GCF_013731165.1 Rhagoletis pomonella | reverse complement strand
CCAAGTGCGGCCGGAGGCCGCCTACGCAGAAAGAAGGCCGTCAAATATCGATCATTACAATACCCAACACATGTGTTGAAGAAGTCTGTGTTGAGTTGGTGTGTGTTTAGTTTGTGTGTGTTGAATTCCTGTGTTGAGTTTGTGTGTGTTGAATTGACCTGTGTTATTTAGACATGTAACCATTTTAAAAGCCCCGTGAATTTACCGTTTCTTTTGCCATTAATTAGTTGTGGACAATTTAATTTTGAGGAAATTTTAATTTTGTGGTTCTTTTATTTTTTTTATACCTCCAACTCAAAGAAAAAAGACTAGGCTTTATATCCAAATATGCCGTTTATTATCGTTCTAAGATAAGCTCAAGGCGGATTAATATAAGGTGATAGCAGGAGTACAAAAACAAAAATTTACATGTATTTTGTTTTTGCTTTGGCGGCATAAACTGTCAAAATCTGTAAGAGTGTGTGTAGAAATTCAAACAAAATTTTTCAATTTGATATCAGAAGCCGTGCGGCGAAACACATACACAAAATCAGCTGAGCTAGTAACACCACCTTATATAAATTCGCCTTGGATAAGCTAGTTTGCTTTTGAAAAAATATAGTTTTTTGACTGAAAAATATGATTTTTTAGTCAATTTGTTTTTTATTTTCCTTCATTTTTTTTATAATAATAAAATAGAAAAGCCAAACCGGTTGCTTTATGTACTACTTTGACATTTAAACAAACAATAATCACCATGGTTTAAATTCAAAAAATTAAAAAGCATCCTTATCAAGTTCAGCAAAGAGTTCAAGATTCATAGAAAATTGCTGTATAATTTTATCATCCTTTCGTCATCTGCATAATCTTCGCCCAAAATAACAATTACTTATGATTTGAGTAAATATTAACTGGAGCAATTCTTGGCCTCTTTGAATGTATGTGACCTGGTCTACGAAAAGGGAGCTTACGTGCGAAAACTAGTTTTCTGTGAAAAAGCTGTTAAAAGTAAGCAACTCGTTTCGTCAGTTTCTCATGTGGGGTGTTCACAGTTCGTTCCAAATTGTGTCTGAAAATGTAGACGTCTACATTTTGAGACATCTTTAGCATTAAACTGTGAGCACACCTTTCTAGCAGTCGTCGCAAAATCGTCTCAAAACTTTGCTGGTGTTGCCAGACATTTCTTCCTTGCGTGCATTTTTTATATGTCGCCTTTCGATTTTGTTTCTGAAAAATTGTAATTATTTAACTTAATTAGCAATTCGTAATATTTGTTATTTCTTTTCCTTGATTTGTTTCTTTTCATCAGAAATTGCGCTCAAATTAAATGCAAATACAGAAAACGTGCCCAATAAATAAAAAAAATTTGATTAGTATTGCCATAATGCAACCCTGCTGCGAGGTTGCAAAATGTAGACGCGTAAAAAACATACCTTTGAGTGTGACAAAATGTAGACGGCGTCGTTTTCCAATTTTGTATGGGAAATAACAACACCACAGATTTTACGGTTAGAAAACGTCTTAAAATGTAGACGTCTACATTTTGAGACACTATTTGGAACGAACTGTGAACACCCCAATTATCTCGTTAATTGTTCTCCGCGCCGGACGTCCAGTAAGTGTTGTTGTTGGTCCAGTAAGTGTTGTTGTTGGTCCAGTAAGTGTTGTTGTTGGTCGGAATATTATTATAGTTCATCGTGTAAGTTGCTAGTGTGGAACATTTAAAAAAGTAACACTGAAGAAGTGACGTTTACTGTATCTTTCTCTACATTTTTAGTACACTTCTAAGCAAGTTAGGATTTTCTGCTTTTCACCACGTGAAAAAGCATCTCATCTTCCATCCGAATCAACCAAAAAGTGAAAATTGATTTTTTGACACCTAAGCCCCCTTTCCGTAGACCAGGTCACATATAAGAAAATAAGGTTTTTTTCCAATTAAAAAGGCGAATGAAACAACTTAAAACCGTTTTTAAACGAGCCACATAGAAAATTATGCAACAAAAAAATTCATTGCTTTTATTATTTTTAATTAATTACACGGTGTTACAAAATAAAAAATAAAAAAACTTCCACGAACTTTTTAATAGCGTTTTCTTTTCTCAAAAAAGGTTCTGCCCTTTTATATGGGAACTCTTGCTTTGCGTTGCCCTGAAACCTGAGTAAATGTTGCATTCTTTATATGAGAATGAAACAGAAAATGTACTACTCCATCACAATTTATTTATAGAACTTAACAAAGCTGAATTATTCACTTGGCCTGTAAGTCTTTAACAATTTTAAAGCAAAACACTTATTTCTGATAGGGAAAATAATTGAACTTTTACAAGATTAAATTAAAAATCTACTATTCAACTCTCACCCTCACGTTGATTTGAGGGCAGAAGAGGCAGCACTTTCGCCGGATCAGAGCGCAACTTGCTGAGAAAAGAACACGAGGCCTTGTGAATAGGGCTGAGAAAAGAACATGAAAATGTGACAGCGCTAACACAAGGCAGAATAAGTGCAGAATTTTTTCGAGAAAAGAAAACGCTATAAGTGACCTAGTACAGGTCGTAGAGCTGGCCGATTAATTCACGAAAGTGTTTGCAAAATGTTTCTAACACCCTTAAAATCTCAACTTATTTATAAAAAACCATTTCCGCATTACTTCCGGCACTAAAGAATTTTTAGTTCGGTTAATTTTTAACCAATTATAAATGATTATATGTCTTTAGAAAGAAGAATATTTGTACTATTTAAAAAATAATAATAATAACTTTTGTGAGCACATTGTAAAATTTTGAAAACTTTTGGAACAAATCTGAATTTTAGACCAACTTTTATTATTTTTTCCACTTCTACGATATTTTTTGCCAAATTTTCATAAGAAAATAGTCTCACTACTTCGGAATGAATGTTAAATTCCAAGTAAAACAGTGTACCATTCATTAAAATCAATAAAAAGATTATGAAGTTATGCCATTTTTTTATAGAGACAAATTCAAATGTTTCCATCCGAATTATTGAAACCTCAAAGTGGTTCCAATTGAACTGATTCAAATTTTTAGAAAACTCGTATCTTCCAAAATTGTCTACAGTGTTTTATAAATGATACCTAGTTTTGCACTCGGAATTAAATATTCTTTTTGTAGTAATCACTAAAAGAAATGTTGACATAAATAAGAAATAGAGAAAAATAATAAAAATTGTGGTAAACTTCAGATTTATTCCGAAAATTATCCAAATATTTACAATGTGCTCACAAAAGTGATTTTTTTTTTCAAATAGTACAAATATTCTTCTTGTTAAAGCCATCTAAAAACTTAAAATTGTGTAAAAGAATACCCGAGCTGAAAATTTTTTAGTGTGGGAAGTCATGTAAAAAAGGTTTTTCTAAGAATAAGTTGAGAATTTGAGGGTGTTACAAAAATTTTAAACGCAGTTTCGTGAATTACTCGACCAGCCCTACGACCAGCACTAGGTCACTTAAAAAGTTCATGATCAGTGTTAAAGCATAAACAGACGGCAGCGTTGATCCGGATCAACTCAATCAAACTGTTTAAGCTTTTACATTGTGTTATTAACCCGCTTAGTAAGTCCCTAAAATTATTTAAAAAATAAGGTAGTTACAAAAAAATCACGACAAAATCAGAAACGGTTTTAATTCACAAAACGAGTCAAACGGCAAATAAAAATAAAAAATTAATTGTTTTTATTCTTTTTAGCTAATTTTTAAGCCGCCTTCCAAGTGCCTAAAATTGTTTGAAAAATAAGATAGTTTAACCAAAAAAGAATTAAACGACAAACTCAAAAATGGTTTTAATTCACAAAACGAGCCAAATGGCAAATTTGTGTCGTTTTCCTCTTTTCAATGGAATGACCCAGTGTTACTAGCGACCAAAATCCGAAAAAGGTAAAATTATGAAGCATATTTTGAAAATTGCATATTTTTAATCCACTTCATAAAAAGGAAAAGGTTATCAATTCGTCGGAACATTTTTTTTATGTATGTTACCGCATAACCTTTGGACCACGTTAACCCATTTCAATAATTTTTAAAGGAAATGTGTTACCTCACAAGAGGTCCCATACTAATTTGGTTTAAATCCGGTCATCGGATCATGAAGAAATTAACGATAATCTTAAATTGGTATATTAGAATTGAAGTCGGTTTTGTTTTCTGCTTAAAAATTAGTCGTTAATTGATATTTTTGATTACAACAAATTTTTTTTTTTCAACCAATTTTTTTTTTTTTTTTTAATTCGATAAACCATGGGGTATTAGCGAATGACTGCAAAATTGACAAAAAACACGTTTTTCGAAAAAACCTCCAAAACGCTTCTTTGAAAAAAGGGTAGGTATTTTTTCGTGTACAACGATCCAAAGGTAGCCTAGAAAATATTTTTATTTTCAAGAGGTCAATTTTTCGCGTAAACTAATGTAATTCGTTTTTTCCAAAGTAAAAATAGAAAAAACCCTCAAAGAAGGAGCTTTCTCGCGTTATAAAAAGAAGCTTACAATAGATAGCATTAATGTGGTATCATAAATAGTATCATTTCTGGCCCTAACAAGTAATAGGTAGGTAAATCGGAACATTTCGAAAGCATTATACAATTTGGTTTTAGAATGAAAATACATAACATTTTTTAATACAGTTTTATTTAAAATAAACAAAAAGGGGAAAAGCTTGCAAAATGACCACAAAAATTTATACACACAGTACATATATACGGTGGCGAGAATGTTAATAAGGGGGGGGAAAAGACTGTTTGGCAAGTTTTGACTACTTTTCTTTGTTTAAACATGTTTACATAAATATTAATTTTTTTGGGAAATGTAACTTACTAAAAAAAATCTAAAAAATCTAAATCTATCTGTATCTAAAAAAAATTTCAATAAAAATTTTAAACTTTATAAGAACATTTATAAAAAATCTACGAATTTTAACAAATGTTGATCAAAACGTTTAACACTTTTATCACATTTTTTAGACTTGTTTTGAGTATGCAGTTTTTCACCAATTCAATTTAAAGTGCAGGTTTGAAGTATCTTCGACTTACCCTAAATTTTTTGAAATTTTTGTTCGCTCATTTTCTTCCATAAAAAATATGTGTGAAATTTTTTTTTGTAGGAAGAAAATGAGAAACACCTTCCATAAAAAATTCACCTAAAATCAACTTACTTAATTGCACATCGATGATGCGGGTTCGATCCCTGCTGAACTTAACCACCGATCATAGAAAATAAAGATGCTGGCTATGTTTATGGCTCCCCTTTGTGATATCGAAAGTGCGAAAAAATTATTTTTGGGCCAGAGTACAGGAGCTCTTATTAAATTAATAAAGAAAACACTGATTATCGGGATTTAATGGGTACAAATATGAAAAATCGGGACACTAATACGTACCGACTTTTAAAAAAATATTCAGCGGAACAATTTTCTCCAAATCGGTACTACTTCTTCTTATTTGGGGTTGTAACCGCCTAAGTGATTTTGACCGAGTTCAACAAAGCGCGCCAGTCGTTTCTCTTCTGTGCCAACTGACGTCAATTGGAAATGCCAAGTGAAGCCAAGTCCTTTTCCACCTGGTCTTTACATGGCAGTAGGGGCCTCCCTCTTCCTCTACTACCACCAGCGGGTTCCGAGTTGAATACTTTCAGAGCTGGAGCGTCGGTGTCCATTCGAACGACATGGCCTAGCCAGCGGAGTCGCTGTATTTTAATTCGCTGCACTATGCTATGTCCATGTCGTTGTAAATCTTACAGCTCATCGTTCTATCGTCTGGGGTACTCGACGTCGCCAACGCGTAAAGGCCCATAAATCTTCCGCGAAATCTTTCTCTCGAATACTCCAAGAGCCGCTCATCGGATGTTGTCATTGTCCATGCTTCTGCGCCATATACCAGCACGGGCATGATGAGTGACTTATAGAGCGTGGTTTTCGTACATCGAGAGAGGACTTTACTCCTGAATTGCCTACTCAGTCCATAGTAGCACTTGTTGACAAGAGTGATTCTGCGTTGGATTTCAATGCAGACATTATTATCGGTGTTAATGGTGGTACCCAAGTAAACGAAATTCTCTACTTCCTCGAAATTATAACTGTCAACAGTGACGTGGGTGCCAAGGCGCGAATGTGCAGACTGTTTCTTTGAGGACAGGAGATGCTTCGTCTTGTCCTCGTTTACCACCAGACCTATTCGCATTGCTTCCCTATCCAACTTGGAAAAGGCAGAACAGACTTCGCTGTTTTTGTTACCGATGAAGTCGATGTCATCGGCATAAGCTAGCAATTGCATGCTCTTGTTGTAGATTCTTCCAGGGCGGTTCAGTTCTGCAGCTCTTATTATATTTTCCAACATCAGATTAAAGAAGTCACCTGAAAGGGAGTCGCCCTGTCTGAAACCCCCTTTGGTGGCGAACGGCTCGGTGAGGTCTTTCCCAATTCTGTCGAATCTGGTGGTATTGTTCAACGTCATTTTACGCAGCCGGATCAGTTTGGCGGGGATGCCAAATTCAGACATAGCGTATAGGCAACTCCTTTTAGTGATGTCGAAAGCGGCTTCAAAGTCGACAAATGGATGGTGAGTGTCGATCCTTTTCTCGCGGGTCTTTTCCAAGATTTGGCGTATTGCGAATACCTGGTCTACGGTCCAGGTGGCTTCAGTTTTTCACACAATACCCTTGATAAGACCTTGTAACATAAGCTTAGAAGCTGATCCCGCGGTAGTTGGCGCTCAGCGGGACAATTCCTTCATATTATCAGGAATAAGGGCTTTTTCCTTGCCCTTTACAACTAAAGGCCAGTATACAGCTCTCAAGAAAAAAATTGGCATAATTTCGTGTGTGTGTTCAAGGAATTTTGATATCTGATACTTCACACCCTGTTGCCTGGAGCGGACATATATTTCTGTTGCAAATGGGTTGCCTTGTGCTCTTTTTTCGTAAAAAAAACTTAGAAAACCGTACTAGAAAGCGTAGCAAATTTCTTAAGACCTACGTACTGCCTTAAGCAAATTTGACACAAGAAAATTTCTTATCCATTTCTTGTACGTCATTTTATATGGTTTTTGCTTTTCTTGAGAGCTGCGTACTGGCCTGTTAGGTAGGAAAGGCAAAAAAGGGCAAATATCTTAAAAAAGGCAACATCAAATGTGTATATATGGAATCAGGGAAAGCTAAATCGTGGACATTCTTAATATAATATACTATATCTCTGTAGCAAAAAAAGGCAATTTTCATAAAATCCGTTCCCTGGTTATAACTTTTTGACTTAGTCTTCAACGGAAAATCTGTCAAAAAAGCAGCATAGGATAGATTTTATTTCATCTACGAGTATGCCCCATTATTTTTAATGCATTGTTAATGGAGATCATACTCTGTGAAAAATAGTGTTTTACCACCCTGTGGTACCCCCTGTTTCCCACGACAGCCGTCAAACGTTGCTCGATTCTGGGCTACATCTGCTCCGTACCCTTCTGCTCAAGGCTGATATAGAGTCTAACCCAGGGGGGTTAATTTAGTGGTCAAAGCATTCGCTGCTAAGCCTGGATTGTAGCAAGCATACTTTTAACGTGCGTTCTGTCAACGCCAACGCCAAGCCAACGCGAAAGATCTAATGTGGACCGGCCTTAACTCTTTCGTCGAACATTCTGAAATTTTCTCATTTTCGTTTCGAGTTGCCTCAATATTCGCCACAATAAGAAACATAAAAGTTCCAATAAGCCCGATACTCTTTTATTACCTTTTTTTTGGGTTTTAATATGATGGCCAGGGTGGTACAGAGACCATATTGCCAGATCGGTTCACAAATTGTGCATGTATGTACATACATACAACTTGAATATACGAGAAATTAAACTTTAATATCCGCTTCTTTCAGAAAGCGTACCAGTTTAGACATAATAGACACATCTCTAGTTAATAATAATATCTTTAAGTGTATGGAATGTGGAAAGAAATGGGAAGCTTGGCCTAATCGCGTTAAATCTACTGCAAAAGAAAACTGTGTTTTCCAAACTTTCTTCACAATTACAATGAGGGCAAATATTAGTTGAAATTGCGCCTATACGAAATAAGTATTTTCTGTCATATCGATGTCCAGATAAAAGTCTGTTAGTTATTTTTATGCTTTCCACAGATAATGCAGTTTTGTGATACCACGGCTTCGATGGAGGCTCAGGGAAGATTTCAGCAAAGAGGGCTCCCTTGCTTTGAGAGATACGTTTATATTCTTGAATCCATTCATCTCGCAGTAGTTGTATATTTTACGCAACGCATCATTTCTATTGTAACAAACACTTATGGTGATCCCACTGACTGCAGCAATCCCTGCAGCCCTATCCGCTCTTTCATTGATGGTAAAGTCTGAGTGCCCAGGAACCCACACAAAGCTACATTCTTCGATGTTTGATTCGTAGATAATATTGTTTATTTGAGCAACCGTGTGATTTTCTTTGCATTGTTTTTTCAAGAGAATACAACTTGATTTGCTGTCCGTGAAAATAACGATCTTTTTTAAATTGCTTTTTGCTGCTACAAGTACAGCACATTTAATTGCGATCAACTCTGCCGATAGAGAAGAAATTTTATCATTTATTTTGTATATATACGATAAATTATTTGATGGTATATACGCCGCTATTCCACAAACATTGTCCCTAACCGATGCATCTGTTGCAAATATTTCATAGTTTCTGTCTTTATACCAGTCTAAGCGTTCTTGACAAAGAGCTTTTATAGTTTCTTTTGCTACATTCGATTTCGTCGCAGAGATGGGCGACAATATAGATAAGTCAACATGGCATTTATGAGATGTTATATATTTAGTATTTTTGTCTATCTTGTCAAAGATATATTTAAATTTGTTGTAACAGAAGTTGTATCTAGACCTTACTAAAGGCTCATCTGCGATTTTTTGATATAGTTGGTAATTGTAAAATTTTATGTTTATGAGCTCTTTAGATGTTAAAAAGATTGCTCTCATCTTTGAGGGTAATCCTCCAGATAATGCATACAAGACATGATAAGGGGTTGAGGGAGTACATCCCAAGCATCGTCGTAATAGTTGATTTTGAAAAACTTCAATTCTTTTGTCAAAATACTTAGCGTAGTGGCATGTGGTTGTTCTAGCATAATCTAATTTAGATCTTACCAATTATTTATATAGATTTACTGCAGGTCCCGGAGATAGTCCACCATTAACACCAGTCATCATTCTCACCGCATTTGAATTTGAGGTACTATCCTTTATGATATTATCGTAGTGATTGTGAATAGATAAACTGTTATTAATGTACCTTCCAAGGAATTTTATGACCTTTGTTTGCTTGATGTCTATATTATTAATTTTTATATCTACCTTCTTGTTGGAGCCTTTAGCAAAGTATATTGTTTGAGTTTTTAGTAAGTTGAATTTCAGGTTTAATTCGCATATTTTTCATTGAAGGCCAATGCTTTTGTTGAAAGGTTTTGAACTGTATAGTCAAAATCATAGTCAAAAGATACGATCAGGAAGTCATCCGCATATTGGAAAACTGCCGTATTTTCATCCTGCAATGAGTGAAGAGGTGTCGTGTATATATTATATACTATTGGGCTGAGGCATGATCCTTGTGGAATACCTCCATTTACAGTGACAGAGTCGGAACCTAGCATTAGAGTTCTTTTGTGAAAAATATTTAAAATCCCGGATGACATTTCATTTGGTATGCTATAGTGTTCAAAAATTTGACTGAGTTTGTGTAAGTTTACGCAATCATAAGCTTTTGAAATATCTAACGACATCATTATTACCTTGCGTCCCATGCATTTTTGCTTTGCTATTAGGTGACATAATTCATTAATGCACATAGATCCTGATTTTCTTTTACGATACGCATAGCTTCTTTTAGGCTGGAAATTCAGGTTGTTTACCACATCTTCCAATCTGTTTTTAAGCATTAAATTGATTAGTTTTGCATAAACCAATAAAAGTGATATTGGTCTATAGTTTTTAATGCAGCTGGAGTTAAGACCTTTTTAAGTATGGGAACAATTTTTATTTTACGCCATTCCTCTACAACCATATTGCTTAACCAGCAGGTATTTAACGCCCCCATCAACTTCTCCAAGTTGGATTTAGAGAGTTTCTTTATCATGCCATATCTTACACCGTCCAGTCCCGCAGCAGTCGCTTTCGTCTTCTTTCTAAGTACATCGTATAGCTCTTCTATTTCGAAAGGTGTAATGTTTTCGCAAACTGTTTGCACATAATTGTAGGTTGGAATGTCTAAAACTATGTTCACATATCAATAGATATACCTCAATCAAAGCTCGTTTTTTAATCACCCCGTTTACACAGGCAAATCTCAGATGATTAGCCGTCAAATTTGTTGTGCTTGTTATTCTCACATCTCAAGGAAAAGTTATGTTTCTTCTCTGTGCCACCGTGATCACGTTTTTCTGCTATATTAAGCAATATAGATATATTTTACCTTAACAATTTATTTAAAAAATACCTTTAAAACCCCTTTTTTCCTTGCTAGCGTCCATTTTTGTTTACTTTTACATTTGCCATTTCTCCTCTTCTTCGAAAAACAAGCGATAAAACTAGGATGCACACCGAAAAGTTATCGGTTTAATCTGAGATTATTTTATAATTACAGATTAACAAGGGACTAATTTTATATGGCTAATCTCTTGTTATAATTACAGATTAGGGTGTTAAGCTCGAAAATGAGGATAATCTACTTATATGTGAACCTAGTATAAGGGTATTTGTTCTTTCAAATGTATCAAAAATTCGATTTTTTAGATGAGTCCCAAGGTTCGCGTATATTTGGGCTGCTCGCCAGAGCTTTGTGACGTCGGACTGAAGTCCAGAATTCTCTACCGGAGCTACTTTTACTTATGTTATTTAGATGTTCCTGCTTTGATTCCTTCTTAGCTTTGTTTTTGGCCTCATTCCAAACTTTGACTGCTTCTGTATAATGGTTATAGTTAGTTGGATTGCAGAATCGTTTTAACTTAGCTCGTGCAGCTGTCATTCTCCTGAATAGGCGAGCAAGAGATTCGCTCCACCATGATTTCGGGGTCTTACATTCTTCCGAGGGGACTTGCATCATAGCATTTGAAATAGCTGTTTTGAAAGATTCTGTTATATCATGAATGGAGGTTGGGAGTGTAAGGCCGGTTATTGATTCGTAGAGTTTTTTGTTAGATCTAAAGGTTATGAATTGTGGAGGTGCTAAAGACTGATATTCAAATATAATCGGGATATGATGACTTTTACCCAGATATGCATTAGAGATATCCCAAGAAAAGTCATTTGTTAAAAGGTTAGAAAAAGTTAAATCTAAAACGCTGCTATGTGTTCCTGCACGTTGGAACGATTGAGAGTAAGTATGCTTATTGTTATTTAAACAAACAAGGTTAGTTGCTCTTAGCATGTCATTAAGCAATAGCTCTGATCCAGTACTCCATGAACTTACAGGATTTTACACGAACTTGCAGGAAGTTGCAGGAAAAATGTTCCCGTGCTCCAAAATCCTGTAAATGAGAGCGACTTTTGGAGAGTTGTGTAGAGAATGAAGTTGCAAGATTTTACCCGAACTTTTTCTTCTGGTAAAATCATGAAAAGTGTCAAGAAATCACTGGTTGACGTTTTTACAGGAAAAATGGTTTTTTGTTCCCGTACTTTTTGTTGTTACTCACTTTTTACTCTCACTTAAGAGAGTAATTTTGCTGTTTGACAGTTTTACAGGATTTTTCACGAAAAGTATTGGATCAGAGCTAATATTCCTTTCGGTAGAGATACGGTATCGCCAAAAGTCGAGCATCGTGCATTAAAGTCTCCGCCTATAATTTTATTGTTATTTTTACTTGCAAAATTGAAAATTACATTGCACGCATTCATAAAATCTGATCGATGCATGTTGGGGTGAAAATAGATAGAAATAATATTTATATTTATATTGAGGTTAGTTGTACGAATTGCTAGTATTTCATAGTTAGTTTCAAGTCGTACTCTCTTGAAGCGGATGTTCTTTTTAATGGCTATGGCCACACCACCAAACCTGCTTTGACGAAATTTGTATACAAGATTGTAGTTGAGTAACCTTAAATTAAAATCATTTTCATTGAATGAGAAAATTTCAGACAATATTACAAAATCTATGTTATTATTATTTATGAAATATTCGAGATCATTTTTGTTAGCTCTATAACTTTGAATATTATACTGTAGAAACTTCATTTAAATTGTCACCAGCATCGGCCACGTTATCGCGGCTATCTAGAAGGTTATACTTAGTTTTCAAATTGTTGAACATTTCAATGCTTTCTGGTTCCTTCACATACTTACATAGATGAGCACACATTTTATTAAGTTCGTTTATTATTCTTTCTAGCTCTGTAACTCTGTGTGGGTTTACTAGGCATACTCCTAGCGGTTCAGGGTTTGTATTAACCACTCTTTCCTTGCGTATTTTTTCTTGCGGCCCTATAAGAGCGCCCTTTACAACTTTATTGTATTTAGTTTTGGTTAGAATCTTGTTAACCTCACTCTGTGTGTCTCTTTGCGTATTTCGTACGCTTTGTCTGCTTGTGCTCGGAAACTCCTCTTCATAATTTTCTAGCAATGCAAAACGATTTTGAGATCCGTATTTTTCTCTGTATTCAAGGTATGAGATGTTTTCTATGGTCATAATTTTTTTTATATCTTGCCGATTGATTCGGGCCGGACATGACTTCACTTCTGAAGTGTGATCTCCTGCGCCACACAACAGGCATTTCATCTGGCCACACGCAGGGTCACAGCGTGGAATTATACCACACTGTAAGCACCTGGCCTCCTTGGCCTTACAAAAAGCTGCTATATGTCCCAACCTACCACACTTCTTGCATTGCTTGACTGCGGGAACGAAATAGTCGACCTCGCATATGCACCTACATAACTCTCTTCTGCTTAGTCTGTTCACTGATATAATAGGGATTTCACTCTCAATGTTTTCAAATATAAAGGCATCTGTATATTTTAGAGGAACCTTTCTGATTATACCATATTTCTCTGTGAATGATCTGGGTATATACGCCAGCGCTTTCCTACTTTTAAAGTCATGTCCGGTTACAAAAATCATTTGCATCACTTGCACGATCAAAAGTTAGTTTGGCTCGCCCGTTCCCCAAGGCTTTGAGGTCGGACAGCCCATCTAGGCACAAATCATCTATAAGCTCCATAAAGAAGAGGTTAGAGAGGACCCTCCTTCTTAACCCCTTCTCGTCGGGCACTACTTCTAGAAATACAATGAACTTTACCTGGTCATTTGGATCATATAGAAAGGTATGCTTTTCAGCTTGCTTTGGCATTGGATGCTTTATATTACTCGAAGGAGCCACAGATGAAACCTCGTGCGACATCTCTTCGGATTCGCACAACCCCCCTGTTACCTCCATCGAAGTGTTGTTGTTGTTGTTGTAGCGGCTACAATAGCCCCGCCCAGATCGGTTGGTATCTCAGTCGTTGTCGTCAAGTTCCACTAACGGCAACCCTAGGAAGCGTGCAGCTTCTGTGGGATCTGTCCACAGGGACAAGGCCGTTAGGGTTGTCGGGTTTTCCGGGCATGCGAAGAGATGGTTCGAGTCATGTGGGGTCTCTCTGCATGCCGGACATTCGTTCGGCACATCCTCATTCAACCTACTCAAGTAGGAGTTTAACCTGCTGCAGTAGCCGGAGCGAAGTTGAGCGAGTGTAGTGCGTGTCTCCCGAGGCAGATGAAGCTCTGTCTCGTCTATGTCATTCCCACGACAGCCGGTTCTACGTACCGGAATGACTCGGGTTTCACCCGACCAAGGGCTGTTGTTTCGGCGATCTAACCCCGTTTAGGTCGGCGAAGTATCTCAGAAGTTGTCCGTCCATGGGGCAACATTCACTACGCATTCCATCGAAGTGTCAGTTCCCTTTATCAAAAGTTCAGCACATCGCAGCTTCGCATTCTTAGAATTATCTAATATTCTGAGTTTGAGCTTTTTCCTTCGGGCATTAGACCTAGCCTCCATCGGGAGGTAGGCTCCTGCAAGTTAATAGTTGTCTCCGAATTAAGGAAAATCTATTAATATACTGATGTGTATATTATGTTTTTATAACTGTAGATCAAGGTAGATGAAAATTATTTTGCTTTGCTTTTTTCTTTAATTTGTCTAATTAAGTTTTTAGTCAGTAGCCAGTAGCGTCTATTAGCTATTAGCGTTTATTACCTAAAGTGCGCATTTACCCTAATTTCACGTGTTCTAAATTTTTGAAATGGCAATACGGCTTGTTTACAAAAATTTGACATTTTGCATGTCCACTTTTGACAATCAGTTGTTAGCGTAATTTGCTGATTTCCTTTATAAACTGTTTTCATTTAGCCACACGGGCGAAATAAACTTATAGAGCTAAAAAGTTCTGTATTGTTTCCAAAATGCCACCAAAAAAAGCTCCAGCTGCAAGCAAAAAGACCGAACAAAAGAAGAAGGAGAAGGTCATTGAGGTAAGTACAAATTCACATTGGAATCCCCGCTGACGGAATGTTCAAGTATGCCTAACCTAACTTTTCACTGCTTATACTGATTCTTGTGCACCGCCACCTCACAATCAAATAAATTGGGGACTGAATGCAGGATAAGACTTTTGGTTTGAAGAACAAGAAAGGCTCCAAACAGCAAAAATTCATACAGCAAGTGCAGAAGCAAGTGCAGTCTGGCGGCCAGCACCCACGTACCGATGTCGATAAACGAAAGGAAGAAAAGGAGAAAAAACTGCTAGAACAGCGTGAATTGGCGAAGATTTTCCGACCTGTGCAAGCGCAGAAAGTGGAGAAGGGTACAGATCCAAAATCTGTGGTGTGTGCGTTCTTCAAGCAGGGCAGCTGTACTAAGGGTGATAGGTGCAAGTTCTCACACGACTTGTCCATCGAACAAAAGGTAAGCGGGAGTTGGTGCACGAAAAAATTTAAATATAAAATATAACTTTATGTTCATTTTAATTGTATTCCAATAGGCGGAGAAGCGTTCAATATACGTAGATATGCGCGATGATGATCCTGATGACAATATGTCCAATTGGGATGACGCCAAGTTAAAGGAAGTTGTGGATAAGAAACACTCCGAAGAAAAGAAAAGACCAACCACGGATATTGTAAGAAAATCGAAATGGTTTTTCTTATTTAAAAATTATATTCCCGTTTCCTTTTAAAGATTTGTAAATACTTCCTGGAAGCAGTTGAAAAATCCAAATACGGTTGGTTTTGGGAATGTCCTAACGGCGGAAAATGTATCTACCGCCACGCTTTACCTCAAGGATATGTGCTCAAAAAGGATAAGAAGAAGGATGACAAACCCAGCGAGATTTCCTTGGTCGACTTAATCGAAAGAGAGCGTGCTGCATTGGGCTCAAATCAAACACGCGTCACGCTGGAAACGTTTTTGGCTTGGAAGAAACGCAAAATACAAGAAAAGAAAGATAAAATGGCTGCTGAGGAAGAAAAGAAGAAAAGCGATTTCAGCAAGGGCAAACAATTTGGCATTTCTGGTAGGGAAATGTTCAGTTTCAATCCTGATCTTGTCGACGACGGTCCAATGGAGGATGGTGATGCAGCATTCGATAACTATGCGCGTTCAGATGACGAAGACGCTATGGAATTCAAGGAATTGGATTTGACTGCACTTTCATTGGCAGCACAAGAAGCTGATGGAACGGGAACTGTAGCCTCTGAATCGCGTTTGCAGGAGCAATCCGATGCGGCGGCGAAGCAGTCTGCAGAAGAGGAAGCAGCTGCGGCCGCTGCAGAAACAAATGATGAAAATAGTACACCTGCGAATGATGCGGCACCTATCAATAAGGAACTTTTCATGGGTCTGGTCGATGAGCTAGAAGACTTGGATATTGATGATGAAGACGATGATGATGACGACGACGACGACGACTAAACCACAAAATCCACAAATGTAATTTTATTGCGCCTTCTCTTAGTGGCTAAAATATCAGTTTATTTAATAGCAGCAATTGCACGTGATCTGCTAAAAATTCAAGAGAATATCGAAGGTAATTACAGTAACTAGTAGCTTTTCTGAAATGATATAATGTTGAATTACAAAAATTTATTAAAACTACAAAATTCCCTATAAATGTGGTTAATGGTTCTTAACTGAAAATTTATTTGCAGCTCATTTCATCCATTAACATTAGTTATTTAAAACCTTATAAATATTAAAACGTTCTTACGCTGACTACCAAAATGACGGCGGTAGCGTACCTTGTGGCGCCGAAATTTGTTTCTGATTCAAGTAATCCATTAAGAGCATCTCTAAGCGCGTGCGTGGGCCACCTTCATCCACTTGTGCGAGCCTAGCAAAATAATCGCGTGAAATATACAACAGCAGCTTGGTGAATTGTTTGCCGTACGTGCGGCACATAGAAAAGCCCAGCGTCTGCAGCATCTCCAAAATTAATGTCGCACTTATGTCGGGCAGAGGTTCGAGACTGCTAAAGTCCACAAGCCAGCGCCAAGCATGCTGAAGTCCATACGGGTGATCTGGGCCTTCAGCCCGTCGTCCATTCGTAATCATTACAGCAGCATATAAGCGCGTAATGCCCGCTTGTCGTTTGAGGTCGTTGTACTCTTCTACGGATTTGCCACGTAGCGGCACAAGAAACGGTGATTCCTTGAAGATATACGCAAGGAAAAGTTTCCCAAAATCTGGTATTAGCTTCCAGAGAGAGACCACAACTGATGCAACTGGAAAGGCGGCTTGGGGATTGCTAGAAATAGCTGTCTCGCCTTGGTTAACAAATCGTTTCGCGGTCAACAGCAGACAATAATTGCGGCCCAACGGATGATCGTTAACACTAACTTGCCCATCAGCAGTTTTTAGCGGTTGTCCATTGAGAAAGTTGAAAATTCGTTCGAATTTATCCTAATAAGTTGGGGGAAAAAGTACTTTTTTTTTTGAAAATTTTAACATTTGCACTTAGCGACATACAAACCTGCAAATGCTGTGGATTGACTGCCGATATAGCATTTAATGGTATGTTGATCGCTTTCTGGCATGCGAATCGATACTTTTTCATATTTTCATCGGACTGCAGAGGTTTCACGCTATCTACCTTTGCCTGATAAAAGCTGTAGATCTCTTGATAGAATTTCAAAGCAGCGGTTGGCTCTTCGTTTGTCGGTGCCGATGATTGTGGCAGTTGCTGTTGTGTTTGCTGCTGTTGTAACTGCATCGACTGTTGTGTTTGGTTTGCTGATTCCTGCTGCGCCTGACCACTCTGCTCTGCTGTCTCATTTTGTGGAGGCGCCTGTGCCTGCACTGTGGCGGTTGCTGGAGTTGATACTTCCACTTGTGTCGCATCAAATGCTGATCGTGACAATGCCAATGCGGCAGCGAGCTCTTCCTCCTCAGCTTTGCGTTGCTCTTCCTGTCTCGCTTGTTCTTGCTGCTTCACTAATTTATCCAAATCCTCATGAATTGTCGCATACAAAGCGTCCATTTTGTTGCACAGACTGTCGGCCAGTTTCAACTCGGTAGCACCGCATTCGTCTGTCTTTATTTTGGTCGTTAACTGTTCGAAAAGCTCGACAAGTTCCTTCAATTGACGATTGTAATCGCTACACGAGAGCAGCGCCTGTTTGTCAATGGAGATAAGTGCCTTTGCAACCGCTTCATATTTGCTGCGAAAAACGCTATGATATTTTGCCACACACTGAAAAGAGAAAAGTTGTAGCTGACGCTTGGCTTGCAGACGCATGGCACCCATTTGCCTTTCGATTTCTTGCAACTCGAGTGCGCTTTGTCTTTCAGCCTCCTCTAGTATGTGTGCGTCATTGCGCTGCTTCTCCGCGATAAGCGCATGCATTTGTTTGCTTTGCTGTTCACGTAGGCGTGCTGCATTTTCTCGTAATACTGTCAGTTGCTTCTCCTGCATGTCTTGCATTTGCTGGCGCACTAACTTCTTGCGTTTCTCTTCAGCGTCGCGCAGCATGAGGGTGGCGCTAACCAATTCATAGTCTAAGGACTTCAATGGCAATGAGGTTAGAGTGAAAGGTCTACACTTGCATTATTTCTACTTACTGGTGAGGGTTTCAGCACGGGTATTATCAGCTTTGGGGAACTTTCTTGAGATTTTGGTGTTTTTAGCTTTTGCGCGGGAATATTTTTGGGACTGTTGGGTGCACTATTGGTCGATTCTTCATGTTTGTATTCGGGCAGATCTGGTCCTATTGTGCGCTCCTTAACTAACGGCGAAATTTCAAGAGCATGCTGGAGCGTTAGCTCATGTGGCTTAATGAGTTCTTCTACCTCGACTATTGGCTCAATATCGACGCCCTTGTGTGTAGATAACATAACAAAATATTTTAAATTATTTAGTTTATAATTTTACATACATATATGCACTTACCACTCCACTCATTTTAAATTGGAGAGCGTAACTTTTTTTAGCTTGATGCAATTAGTTATAGAAAAAAACAACATTTATCGCTACAAAACTCAGTAAATAAACAAATTATGCAGATAGTTAGCGCAGAATCATGATTCAATAATACAAGGTTAGATAATTATTGACAGCTGCGGTTTGACACTCCCTTACAAAAGGTTGCATTTACGGAGGACAGAGAAAGGGCAAGAATGCAATCCCTTGTTTCGAAAATGGTAGTAGAAAAGTACGCAAGTAGGCAATTAGTAGTGAAATCCCTTTCGTAAATTCTAATGTATTTGCAGGAAATCTGGCATTTTAAACGAATGGTTGAACGTAATATTGATATATCTACGTGAATTGAATCATGGCGCAGAATTGCTGCAGAAAATATAGAATGCTTGAATTAGAGCTGGGATACTATCGATAGTTGGAAACTGTCGCTACTATCGATAGTTTTTGAAAACTATCGATGTCGGTTTTAGCGAAACTTCACAATGTCTCTTTACATTCCTACACATAACAATAATTTTTTTATGAAAAAAAAATCACAACTGTCGGCAAAAAAATTTCAAGTCATTGGAATTTTTGCAACTATATGCTTACACTGAGCTATAGTAAAATTTAATAAGCTATAAATTTTAATTATTTTGTAGTTTTTTATGTTTTATACCCTTTTTATACAAAAATAGTAGACACTAGTCAAACAAATAAAAAGTCAAAACTGCTAAAAAATGTTGTAGTGCTATTATTTTGACCAGTACTTTATTCGGTTTCTTATAACTTGGTAATATGTTAATAATTTCCCCTGTTCGGATTTTGATATGCGCCTCCGTATTTGATACCAGTGGAACTTTTATAAGTATGAGTTGTCAATTTAAACGAATATCTTTTGTTTGTTTTGTTGTACTAGAAATGTATTATTATAGCCAATTTCACTTCTTTGCACTCCAAAAGGGACAAACAAAATCCGAATTAAATTTTTCTATATAAAGAATAAGTACAGATTTTACCTGTCGCTATTTAAGTGGATGCAAGTATATGTATATAAGTATATATAATTCAGACGCATAAATTAAAAGTTTATTTTATTATTATAAGAAATTGTTTTTGATGCACTCAAATTTAAAAAAAATTTATATAATCTCTTTAGTTTAAAAAGTAATTTATACATCTTATAAATTTATTAATTTTGCGCAATTGCGCGTTTCAAATCAATACCTTTCCGACGATAGTACTATCGATGGTTTCAACTATCGTTTCGAGTGAGGTACGTTTGTACGTTGAAAATTCAGCAATAATTATCCAACACTCAAAATATCAGAGAATGAGAAAAAATTCTCTCAAATTCTCTCTCATGTTGAGAAACTCGCTAATTTCTGCACGAACGCCAATTTGTAGGAATTCGCAAGTTTCCCTGCCAGCTGGTTTCCACGGTTGCATTTCAAACACAATAAAGTTTTATAGAATTTTTAAAATTCTTTCAGATGGAAAAAACTGGATATACATGCATATTTTTTGTTGTTCTGACTTTCTTTAATATACATTTCAATTTCCTTATCGTACTAGCTGTCGGCTTCTTTATATCGACTCTGGTTGCAATTGCATTGCGAGTTAATTTCAAATCATTGGAATTTACTAAATTAATTATATCAACAAATATTTACTTCCTTTTTTCATAAAAAAAATCGTTCGTGTTTATTAATTTTTAATTTAACGGACTTATTTATTCCAGCAAGAATTTGCAACTGCTCTGATTGATAATTTTTTGGTCTGCACGAACGCGATTTGGGCAAAATCATAATTCGTAAAAATTTTTTGGTCGACGAACAGACCTAATTATGCGCCATCGAACAGCTGATATAAGAACAAAATGGAAAAGAAACACTTCTGCATTGTTAAAGTTAAAAAAAATTTACATTTTGCGAAAAATCATGATTATTTGCAATAATACGTACCTATGTCTATTATTTCGTTAAAAAACCAATCGTTCGATTAAAGCAGATTTGTAATTTTCTTTCCTAAGCCTTGACAGACATTAATTAATATAAGTTTATTTACACATATGGAACTAGCAAAGAAAGCACAGACCCCTAGAAAAACTTTATGCCATAACTATCATCCAATTGCACCACCTCACATTTGCCTTTATTCTCTAGCACGCGCATCGCATTCAACAGCACCGCCTCGTCTATGCCATGGAATTCCATGCCCTCGGAATTATCACCAGATGCAATTTCATACAATGTACAAATCGTATTCATTTGTCCAGTCTGCTGTATCCAGTCATACACCATATTCGCATATTCCTCCAATGTATACCAATACACTTGCCATTCCACGCGTCGTTTATCTAGCGGAGCTGCATGTCCGGTACGTTGCAGCTGTTCCAATATGTGCAATATAGTTTCGGCTGACAAGCGTCGCTTCAATGCTTCATTGTAGAAAAGTGGAAACCCATTTTCGTTGATATTGACTTGGAATTTGTTCAAATGCTTGAGGTAGCGCAGAAAGAGATCAGACCAAACTTTTATTTGTTGATTGCGTGTCTCCTCGTGGGGCTGTAAACTGGGTGATGTGGAAGAGGCAGTAGCTGTGATTAAAAATTTTCGGGATTATTTTTAGCTGACTTACGTGAAAAATGGTGGAAATGTGTACTCCCATGGCCACTGGAATTCAGTCATTTTGTAGAGGCTTGAGAAGTGATTTTTCAAAAATCCAAAAGATGGCAAGTATGTGTATTAATGAAGTACATACAGTGCTGGTTCTTTTTAAAGTAGTTTTAACTTAAAATGCTTGCAAATTTGTTTTGTAAGTGTTTAAAAAATGTTGCGGTGTTTTGCATAGACCAGTTACACAAATGTTTATTTTTCTTTTGTCTGTTGCTATTTAACGGCGTTGTAGTGGTAATGAAACACAGGGTGTCCTTATTTTGCAAAATAACGTAAAAAATATTGCGCAATATTTCCACATGACAGCCATATACTGTGCACTTCTGCGCGCCTATTGATATCGGGGAAATCGAAATTTGTGCTTGCGCCGCGGTAGTAGGGTGCGCGCGACTTTTGAAATCGTCGGTTTTTCGCCGAGTGAATTGATTTTCAAAGAATTTCGGGCCGTCCATTTGAATTCGCACCAAATTTTGTCAAATTTCGTGTCTGCACAGCTATATTTTACTTTTCCCGCTAATTTCCCACCCGTTTCACAAATAAAACACCTTTCAAAGATTACATTAAAATGATTTTAGTATATTTAAATATACATATTTTTACTTACTCTTAGAAAAAATGTATTAACATTTTTTGCTATATACTTTTTTCTTATAATCCGTATTTTGCTCATTTTTCTATATTGTGTTCTGTGAATTTCTTCGATAAACGTTTTTTTATAGATTTTCAATAATATACAAAAAGGGACCGACCAGATTTCAACTTTTAACTCCATGCGCGTCTACGCATTGCAATTGCGGGCAAATGTTAGCGCATCATCAATTTTCGAAACACTCACTTTTAGCGACACAAACATGTTGATTGATACATTTCTCGTTTTGTTTTGTTTTTTTTTGCTTTCTTTTCTATTTTAAATATACGTTTATATAGATTTATTTATTCATTTAATATTTATAATATACGCCGAAACTTACAGCTAATTTACATATACATTTAAAGTGTTTACAGCATCTCTTCATTCAATATTTCTTCAGTATTTACTCCTAGCTCACGTCTGCGGCAACAACACAATACTCATTTCGATTTAGTGTTTGTATATATATTTCTTTTTACCTTATGTATGTAGTATTAATCTTTTTCGTTTACATTATTTTTTATTTCAAATATACAAGTTACATAGGGCTATGGCAGCGTGTTAGTAAAACGAAAAACACAAATATAACAAATAAATGCACAAAACAATTTATAATAAAAAATATTAATATACACAGCAATGAATTGCCTTATAAAGCTTACAAAACATATACAAAAATTAATTAAGCAATATTTTTTTAATTACAAGACTATCGTATCGCCGTTTTTTTTTTGCTGATTTACTGCACAATTGGAAAATAAATTTGCATTGCATTTTGATTTAGACTTATAAGGTAATAAATGCCTATATTATTACTACATCTTAGTACAATATTTATATAATCATACTTTATTTGTTTAATCCTCTTTTTTTTTGCTAAATGTATACAAATTACACAATCCTCTGTGTGTCTGGGCAAGCGCAAATTTTTATACATTTTTATATGCTATTTTATAATTTTGAATATACTACCGTGCGCTCTCCGCCAAAATTCACACATACATACATAGGTTACTATGCAATTTCGCTCATGCTACTTTTTTTACTAAATACAGTTTTCTTTTATTACTGAAATTGTTAAGCTAATTTTCCATTTTTTTTTATTTTTATTTACTTCATTTTTTGGGTGTGCGCCGTTTTTAAATAGTACAACAACATACAGAGAAAGTACACGAGTGGTTTACATTTACAGCTGACTGCTTCAAGTTTATCGACTTCTTTCTTCAACTACTATTAAACACTATTAAACGTTTCAAAATCCTGCCGTTTTCTTTGCAGTTTTTGGCTTTATTCTTTTAAAACACTAAAAAAAAAAAATTTTTTTTCTAACTTGAAAGATTTTCGTAAATGGTGCGCTTTTGTAAGGAATGTTGATACGTCTTCCAAATTGCCTTGCGAGAGCGGTTAAATCAACTTCAGTGAAGCTGTGAAAAAGTGACGACTGCTGAGAATAAATTGTTTTGCGTGTAAATATGGCAGACTTTCACAGCCAGCGCTTAAGTTCAATGAACCACACTCCGCCCGCAATTTGGCAATACAACTATGTACATATACACATGCAATATTTGAACATTTATTTTCCTTCACTATCATAGGTCTGTGTAGCTACACTAATGTACAACTTTTTTTTGTTTAATTTTTAGTTTTTAGTTCGACAGGATACGAGTGGAGGTATTCGATAGTGTTTTAGTTTTACGTGTTAGTTTGAAGACGAGCACGAAAAGAAGGTCTATAGTGGATATTTCTCTAGTGTTGGAGGGCAGGCTGCCTTTTTTTAGAAACGTTTAGTTTAGGGAGTTTAAGCGATTACTGGTTTTTCAAAAGAGTACACCTATTACAGTTACGTTTATTTACAATTATGTACGATTGAAGCGATTTCTTATGCACTTTACGCAGTTAACTTACAATTAAAGATGCATGTATTCTTCTTTTACGAAATAGGAAATCGAAATGGAAAAGAAACAAAATGTTTTACACTTAATTAGAAATGCTTTGGAAAAAGTTTGGTTGATAAAAAATACAAGAACACAAATTCGGGAAACCTAAAAAAATCCATTTCAGTTAAACAACAAGTAATTTTTACAAAACCGACTTCAATCCTCATATAAAAATTTAATAGTACCGTTACTTTCTTCATGACCAAATGATCGGATCTAAACTAAATTAGTATGGGACCACCCTTGAGTCAACACCTTTCGGATAGAAAGTCATCGAAATCGGTTAACGTGGTAATAAAAAAAAATATTCCGACGAATCGATAACCTTCTCAATTTTTTTTGAAGTCGGTTGAAAAATATTCCGACGAATCGATAACCTTCTCCTTTTTTGATGTCCGTCAAACTAAAGGCTTATGGGATTAGAAGGTAGACCAGTTTAAATTTTGAACGATTTCGATAGAAAACAAGTATTCAAATAACGAAAGTGATATACAAGGTTAGAACCAGTTTCCATTTCAACCAGTTTGAATGGAAAAAACAAGTATTCAAACGATGAAAATGTTAATAACATTTGGATCAGTTTCAATTTCGGCTAGTTTTGATTGAAAAACAAGCATTGAACGTGTTTTACAAGATTTACAGCAGTAACTCCAAATATTCGAGTAAAAAAAAAAAATGTATTAAAGTTTGTTCGACCACATGCCAGCTTTATTTAGTTAGGCCAAGAGCTTTGAAATTGTACAGTATAAACTGAAAATAATCAAAATTGGAAACGATATTTTAAACCAGTTCGATAAATAGTGCTTAGAATGTTAAACCCGAAGGTTCAGCAAAATATAACCTCATACGAATTATTCAGACTAGAACTCGGCTGCAGAAAACATTGGAGGCAGTAAAAAATTTTGGAAAAAAACTAAGAACTTCGGTTTCAGACGAAACTTTATCAAAATTTAAATAAAAACAATTCAAAAAATTCAAGAAGTAAAATATGTAGAAAATAGCAGCCAAAAATATGTCAGAAAGTTGCCAAAGTTGTAAGTTGTCCTAAAGTAAAGAAAAATAAAACTTTTAGACCTGCTTGATACCAATTCGGTGTGGGTAAAAGTTTGAATTTTTGTGAAGTAAATATAGCTTTTTGTGGTACAAACGAAACGAAACTGAAATGCATCGAAATATAATATTTTTGTACCAGCAGAGTTTACCACTACGCATAATTATTATTTTTTTGTCAAATTTCAATACTATTCCTTCGAACCTTTTTAATGAATGTTTTATGCTTCAACAACAAGTGCATCAAAATTATCGAATCGAAAAATGTAAATAGTATCCGTTAGGTAAAAAAATAGGGCGACATAAAACGGAGGCAAATGTATTTGTACAGAAACTTTAGAGTAATAGAAAAAATAAAAGAAGTTGAAGCTTTGGTTTTTTCCCTATAAATCAAAATTGCATCAGCATAATAATTATAAATACAAATTATAGAAAAAAACCTTGAATGTTTAGAACTATGTAAATGTGTGTATATCAGAACAAACAAAAAATGTTAGACCATTCATTTTAATTGAACTGAATTTAAACATTTGCGTCGATGTTTATAAATTAGTTCGTAGCGTAATTTAAAATTTGCTTTATACTAAATTACCGGCTAAATTTTTTTTTATTAATTTTTTGTCAACGACAATGCTTTATGAATAGAAAAAATTTCTTTAGAATTTGGATATTAATTATAATACCAAAAAATGTAAAAAATGCATTTACAAAGTATACTTCCAAACTAAAGCGTAAAGTGAGTTTCAACGAAAATTAAAAAAAAAATTTATAATAAATAGTTTCTTTCAAAGCGTCCAAAACCAGAGTAAATACTTTCTTTTAGAAAAATTATCCATAAGTAAAAACTACTGCAAAATGAAGCAAAAAAATTTTCAGTAATGTATGATTCCGATCTAAAACCCAACAAAAAATAAAATCCATTATAAAAAAACTGTAATCTCCACTAGCTTTTATGTAGTTATGTATACATTTCCGGCGGCACAGCAAACAAGACTTGAAACAAAATAAAAATAAACACGCTACTAAATAGTTGCTTAAAGCTTTAAGAGTTACAACAAAATGTCTGGCGGCGAGGAAATTACGCTTTGCCGCTATCTTCTTTTTGGCTCAGCTTAGCTGGGCATCATGTATGGTGTGCAACAGCAGGAGTTCTATAGTTTATCATTAAACATTTACATGCATACGTACATATCGGTATGTTGTATTCATTCTTTACATACTAAATTTGTTATACGTTAATAAATATCTCTATTACCTTTTGCGCTTTACACGTATAACATTCATACACTCACATCCATACAAAAACAATTAGTAATGCCTTCAAAGCGAGCTTTAAACTAACAGCTAAAAAGCCAAACACTAGTGTCTTACGCATATGTCTGTCTTTAAATCGGCTTTGCTTTAAATCAGCGCCGGCTTGCCTCGACGCCTGACCGCTCTGCAGCTACGCTAATTAATTTTTTTTAATTACACTACCTGACCTCCGAGGTCCAGCTGCTGTTTCGCTCCTCACTTGGGCAGCGGTTCCAGATAACAGCGCACTGTATTATTCTCATCAAGCATTGCAGAAATATTCCGGCCAATAATCGGCTGAGTGTGCGACGATGACGGTGTTGTTGCTGTTGTCGCCTTTAGTGTTGTTGGCGACAATTGTTGCCTCTTTGGCAGGGGATACTGTTGTTGTTGCTGATTGGCCGGCGGTAAAGGTGGTCCACCACCACCACCGCCTCCATGAGTCGTCGTGAATAGTTCGTGTACGCCTATTCGATTACTCGGTGAGATCTTTTTTAAGGCGCGTATTGATCCCGCGCCGCCACTGCCACCGCCGCTAATGCCAAAAACCGTCGCGCCTATGCCACCACCATTACCGCCTGACGCGGCTGACGATGCTGCATTGTGGTGATCAAAGTAAGCTGCTACCGCTGCTGCCTTTTCGCTCACTGTGTTGTCGGCTTTTTTGCGCTGCCTTCTGTAAAATAGCAAAATATAGGAGAAATTATTAGAATCAAGCACTGCAGCAATCAAAATTTAGCGTGACTTAAATATTTGTTGTGGCCTCTACACGCTCAAATATAACGCGTAAACTTACTAACACTACAAAACATTGAACCCCCACAATTTAAGAGATCTCATTCTACGCTAGCAAATATCTTATGTAGAAAAATTGTTCTTCAATACTCACTGAAACCGCCGCTGAAACTCTTCATCCTGCATCGCAATCAGTCGCCGCATGCGTTCGTCGCCCTGCGGCAACCCACGCCGTTGCGCGCTTTCGTCCTCTCCATCGTCTTCATTGTCGTCGTCGTCGTCCTCGTCGCTGGACGCACCACTCTCTGCATGGCCATATCGACTGCCACCTCCATTGCCACTGCTACCGGCGCCACCCAAAACACCATTTCGCGCCGCCTCATAGTGATGACGCTGACGTAGCTGTTGCTGCCTCTGTTGACGGCGCATGGCACTACCACTCTCACTATCGCAACAATTCACTTCATCGTCATCGTCGTCGTCATCATCGTGATGACCATACATATTCAAATCCATATCGTAGTGTTGGACATCGGAATTGCGATTACTGAGGATTTCCTCATATACTGGGCCATCGCCACCGCCAATGGAGTTTTGATTGTAGTACTGTTCGCTACCCGCGCGTCCGCTCGGGTCATACTCCTCATGGCTCAGATCACAGTTGGAATGCTTATTTCTATAGTAACGCTGTGTCGGCGTGTGCGCTGCGCCCATAAACTCTGGCGAGTGGTGATGGGGATAGTGGTACGCGTGTGGTGCGGGCGCAGGCGGTGGTGGCAATTGTGAACCGGCGCGTCGACCTAAGTGCAGCAAATGCGCATGCGCTGCTGCTGCCGGCTCTAATTGTTCCTCGTCTGAGGATAGCTGTTGCTGCTGTTGATGATGTGCCGCCAACATCATGGCTGCAGATGCATGGCGACGATGTTGTTGTTGTTGCTGCTGATGTTGTTGTTGCTGTTGGTAGTAGGCAGCTGCACCAACCGCTTCGTCGTAATGCGGATACTGTTGCTGATGCTGCTGTTGTTGCTGCTTCAACGTAGTCTTCTTGTACGAGGGATAGAAGAGAATCTGCTGCAAAAAATTATGCGTTCACAAAGAAATTAATTAATTTTTTGTTTTATATCTGTGGGTTTACAATTTATAGACTCCATTTATTTTGAAACTCACTTGTGAGGCCGCTGTGGTGCGGCTATGCAACGAGCCGCTCGGCGAATCGCCACCAATTCCACTACCGCGCTTCTTCTTGCCATGCGGCTGATGTTTTTGCGTCCAATAAAAGAACTCATGGGCCTGCTGCGGGGAAACGGCATTACCCGGGTAGTCGCGTGGATGCGCCAAACTCAAAGCATTATTACCACCGCTCGCCTTTCCCATCGGCTGCTTCCAGCCGTAGTAGTCAGGTTGATGGTAGTACGCCTCCTGTGGCCCGCCGCCAGCTGATGTGATACCCGCGCTAATCATCTGCTGCTTCTGCCCGCCAAAAATGAGGTGCGTTGAGCCAGCCGACGAGGTAGGTGAAGTGTGACCGGCACTAGGTGTGCGCAGACCGCCACTGCCGCCCACTGAATGCAGTGTATTTCCACCTCCACCACCGCGCTCCAGCACAATATGGCCTTGCATAGCGTCAATTATAGAGTGCCCGCCCTTGCCATGCTGCAACGACGACATATTCGGGCCAACGCATTTCACTGCATCCGCATCGCCATCCCCGCCGACTGAAGCCAAAGTACGCGAGTCATTCAGCTCACAATCTGAAGAAGCAATAATAGCATCCTCAGCGGCCGATATAATATTGCCGGTCTCATCCGACACTAAGCCATCACTGCCTATTGGCAATTTCGACTTCTTCAATTGTGCTGTGCTTGAAGTGCCGCGATGCGTGCCGGAAAGAGTGCCACCAGTACCACCACTGCCATTGCCCGTGCCGACACCACCAGCACTGCCAATGCCATTATTGCCCACTATGCCCGAGGAGATGGAGGCTTTCGAGCAGCGCAAACACTTAGGCAGCCAAGAGTTTTGGCGTACATATTTACGATATTCGCGACGGATCTGCAGGCAAATGGGGAATGTAGAAGGAATTGAATATTAGAAGTACGTTAAAAAAAAAGACGAAAATAAATGGAAATGAACTGCAGACGGTAGGACAAATCGTTACTTACTTTTTCATTTTGTATGCAATGAAACACGAAAATATACAATCCCATTAGAGTATTAAAACTAATGAAAAGATAGCCGCATACAACGGCCAATTCATCTTCCGTTTTGGAGAGACGCAAATAATAGTAGGCGGAAATCCAAACGGCGCTCAGTAACAGCAGAAATATAAATGAGCAACGAATGTCGAAACTGTGTAAAAGCAAATTTGAATGAACTCGCAAAAAGTAATAGTAAGAAATGCAATGTAAAAATTTAATTAATTGTACGGAAACGAACAAAACCATGTGAATCGATATTAATGTTTCTATAAAAACATCTATAACAATATCGATTAGAAACATATCAATAACGATATTAATAAATATATCAATACCTCGGTAAAAAATTATCAATAACTACACAAAAAACAACAATTATTTTGATAACGATTTCTTGGTAACAATGACAATAAATATATTTGGGTTGTTCACACTTGCCTGGTTATCAGGTTATCTGGTTAAAAAATTATTATTCTGTAGTGTGTTATTGTTGTAAAGTGAATAGAATATATAACCACATAACCTGATAACCAGCGAAGTGTTAACAACCCAATTGAAATAAACATCGATAAATTTATCAATATGGTATTTCCACGCTTTTTATTTATATGTTTTTGATCTTGGCCTTTAATTAATTTATTGTAGAAATTTCCGTCGACCAGGCTTAACGATAAGTAGTCTTATTAAATAATAATTCAAAATATCGGGTCTCGAGCTTGCGAAAAATTCTACAATATACAATTTACTTTTTTCTAAAAAGCAAAACACTTCTTATACGTACCGCACATTGGCAAGCCGTGTGTGTTCCTTATTTTTCAGTGTTGTATGACTCTTGCGGCACATAATCACCCACGACAGGAATGTGTAGCCGATGGCGCCCTTAAATGACATTACCAAATTATTGTAGGTCATTCTTAACGCCAAGGGCAGTGCCAACTTACCAGTAAAAATAGCAAAACAGGCGCCACAAAGCTCGAATAGAAAAGCGTATTTGCCTCCATTAGCACACAAAAATCATTTTGTGTATAAGTATTGGGATTAATGACCAACGAAATGGCAACAATTGTGAGCGATAGGCCATAGGATAGTAAATAGTAACAATTCACTTTAGAGGTTTGGTCAACTTCCAGTAACATGTCATCGGTGGTTAGTGTTGAGTATGATTGGAATGCTAAGGGAGATTCCGAGAAAATAAAGAAATATGTACATATGTATAAGAAAGATCTAAATACAAAAAATGTATATTAAATTTATGTATCATCGATTGTCATAACCTTAACCTGATACGAGTTTCTAAACATATCGATAACAATATCGTTAAATTCTATCATTAAATATATTTTGCAACTAATAATGAAGCAATGAATTTTTTTTTTAATTTTTCAAAACATTCACCATAAAGCTTTTTAAGGGGTGACCCATCTATACCTTTTTAATTTTAAATAAAACACATGAAACAGAACCGGACATCGGAATCTTTATTATTACCTAAAGGAACAATCTCTGGCATTTACTTTTTAAAAATGATTTATCGTTCTCAAATCCCTACTGCGACGCCTCCCGCTACCACCATATGGCAGCACCCTCCCGAGCAGCACACAGCAAATGTCTGAAAGGCATGCAACACAACTCGCTGACACCCCACAAGGCGCTGGATACATTGCGCACCATCGAGACCGCGAGCAAGATAATGGTGGTGGCTTAGCTTGGTAACACCGAACCTACATCAAGTTTTCCAAAGCTGTTTGGAGCGGCTTCGCGGAAGTTACTGAAAGTATCTTCTCTGCCCTCCCCACACCAAACGACGTTCACGTAGGTGAGCTTAAGTTCCGCAGGGTTGTCACTGCTGCTGCAGCCCACTTCATTCCAACTGGATGTTTTTCGCACCCCCGTCCAAATTTTCCTGCCGAAGTGGCTGCCCTAGCTGACGAGCGTGACAACCTTCGTCAGGCCAATCCCGGAAATCCCCGCATCAGGGATCTCAATGCGGAGATTCGGCAGCTTGGGCTTGTTGCAATCACAACCGGCTTGTTGTGCGAATTATTAAAGTATCACGTTCGGTTTAGATTTTTGGCAAACGTTTTATCAATTGGGAAATTGCAACAGTTATGCAAATTTTCATCCGCGCTGCAGTATTGCTGCTTTTATTACGTTCCTCGAACAGGCCCCTTGTGAACGTACATAAACGGAAGAAGTGGGAAGAGAACTTGCAACTTCACCTCTGGTGAGAGACAGCTTTGGTCAACCGTGAGGTCACTGTCCAATCCGACAAAGCGCGACGACAGAGTCTGAATCACTTTCGGCGACCACGCCTCGTCGGATACGGAGCGATGCACAAGCTATTTCAGCCGACAATTTAATTCAATCAATCAATTAATTTTGGTCTTGCGGGAGTAGACTATTTAGCCAAGGTTTTTAACCTGTCAATGGCCACTCTCGTCGTTCCCGACATCTGGAAGATGGGGAGGGTGGTCCCACTGATCAAACTGGGGAAACAAGCCAACAAAGGAGTCTTATGGCCCGATAACTCTCCTTTCCCCGGTAGCGAAGACACTGGTGGCCTTGCTGCTCCCTCATTTTACGAACCACCTGACCCCAGCGAAGCATCAACATGGATTCACATGCATAGCACAACAACAGCACTTAACACCATAAACACTAAGATAACACGTGGCCTAAACCGTAACCGCCCCTGTGAAAGGACTATTCTAGTAGCGTTAATTCTGTCAGAAGCGTTTAATACCGTCAGTCACTCCACACTGCTAGAACACATAGAGGCCTCCCCTCTCCGGCAGAGCCTCAAACGGTGGTCGGCGAATTATCTGAGTGGTCGACGCTCGTCAGTAATGTTTAGAGACAACTTGAGCAAATCCAGGAAAATAAAACAGTGGGTTCCATAGGGTGGTGTTCTTACCCCACTACTGTTTAACTTCTACATTTCAAAGCTCCCTCAACCGCCAGAGGGAGTCTCGATTGTCTCTTACGCCGACGACTGCTCGATAATGGCCACTGGGAATAGAGTTGATGACTTGTCCTCGAAAGTAAACGGTAACCTCTACGAGATTTCTCGCTTCTTTACTGCAAGGAGCTTAACCCTATCCCCTACAAAATCCTCAGCTACCCTATTCACCACCTGGACGATGGAGGTCAGACTGCAGCTGGGTATTCAACTCGATGACAAACCAGTTCCTAAGGTGAATAACCCGAAAATGCTCGGAGTGACTTTCGACAGTCTTCTCTCCTTCTCCGCGCACACAACCGCAATTGTCAACAAAGTACGGAACCACAACAAGGGTCTCAATTCGCTAGCCGGCAGCACCTGGGGCAACAAAGAAACGTTGCTGGTAACATACAAGCCTATTGACCGGCCGGTTCTAAACTACGCAGAGCCAGTCTGGTCGCCGGGGACCAGTAGGACGCAGTGGATGAAGCTGCAGACAACTCAGACCACAGCACTCCGGATGTCTTCTGATGTCGCTATATCACCTGCATGACGATGCGCAAATGCTCCTCATTAAGGAGCACAATACAATGCTCGGCATGCAATTCTTAGTAGTGTAAGCATAAGCATGTATGCACGTTGACTAACAAATACGATGTGTAACTAGCCCTTAAGCTATTTTGCAATTGTGTTTACACCTTAAGTTATGTGTCAAGACCTTAAGATTTGGTTGTTTTGTTAAGAGCGTGGGTAACCACCATCTTGGCATTGAATAAAAGAATCAGAATCAGATTGACTACCAACCACGCTAGACGTTTGTAATTTATTATAGAGTTCGTTTAAGCGTTTTCAGTAGGGAGCCACAGGCGTGAACACCCGAACAGACACTTGCTCGCTGAGGAGCCCTCGCCCGACAGCATATCGACAGGCCTTGAACGGCATTCGCAGGGAGTCAGTCTCATGTTACGTAGACTCCAGACCTGTGATAGCCGTTCTGGGCACACAACCACCTGACGTGGACGAGACGGAACTTCGTTTGCCTCGAGAGACTCGGGCCAAAATAGCGCAACCACGCTCTGCCTACTGCAGTACTGCAATGAATGCCCGGCATGCGGAGAGACACAGCACGACTCGAAACATCTTTTCGCATGCCTGTAAAACCCCACTCGACTGACGCCTCTGTCCCTATGGACGGACCTTATAGAAGCTGCACGTTTCTTGGGTCTCCCGTTAGTTGAGCTTGCCGACAACGAGTGTGAGACTAGCCCATATGGGCGGGATTGTGGTTATAGCCGCTACAACAACAACAACAACAAACAGAGCTTCGTCTGCCTCGGGGGACTCGCACAACAATAACCCAACTTTGCTCTGGCTACTGCAGCAGGTTAAACTCGTACCTGAGCATGCGGAGACACCCCACGACTCGAGACATCTCTTCGCATGTCCCCTAAGCCCCACTCAGCTAACACCTCTGTCGGACAAATCCACTTAAAGTTGCACCATTCCAGGGGCTCCCATTAGTTGAGCTTGACGACAACGATTGAGACAAGCCAATCTGGGCTGAGTTGCGTAGCCGCTACAGCAACAACAACATGTCGCCAACATTTGGTTCAAGTTATCGTGTGATACCACACCTCTGGATTTTTTTCTTTAGGATTAAGTGAAGTCGGTAAGCTTGCTATGATTCAAATTTTGGAAGCCAACATTACTCGCGTAATTCGCGTAATGCTGAAGAGTAATTAAAAATTCGACATTTTTTAGAAATTATTTTTAAGACGTAAATGTCCGAAAATGTCTTTCGGGTAAAAGTAGAGATTCCGACATTCGGCTCTGTTTTAAAGGGTTTATTTAAAATTAAAAAAGGTCTAGATGGATCACGCTGTATAAGATAATGATGAACAAAGTTGTATTTACTAAATAGCAAGTACAAAAGTGTTTAGGTATTTATGTTTTAGTAAGTACCAAATTACTACTATTTAGTTAAGCATTTGTACATACAAGTATGTATTTACTGTATCCATTTTCGATTCACCATTTCCCTACTGGCTTGCGGTCATACCTGCTAACTCATAGCCAATTTAACGAAAGAAATTTAATTGAGAAATGATTTTTTTTTTTTTGAATTTAATATGCAACGTTTCGGATTTAGCGGAGATGCTTGGCGAATCACACAGCAATAAATACTAAGTAGAAAGGTATAGCTGCTATAACTTCTACCGCTTAGACTTTGTTGCTTTTTCAATTTTTCCTAATAAACAATCGTGGTACAAAGCTCAATAAAAATATAAAAAAGAAAGGAATTTAGTTAGATGCGTCTAACGAAACACCGCGTACAAAAGTACCTTGGGACTTTGGCTTCACTAAATACTAGATACAGAAGAACTTAGTACTTTTGGCTTGACTTTTGTTTAACCATGTATAAAAGTAAAGAATCGCGGAATTTTCCAAATAAAATTTATTTGCGATTTGCTTTGCTGAGCTGAGGTGAGTTGAAATGAGGTAAACTGAATTTAGCTGGAATGAGTTGATGTGATTTAAGGTAAGGAACGTCAGGTGTTATTGTTTCAGATTTTCCTAAATTAAAAATTAAATTTAGCATTTAGCAATTCCTGAATAATAATAATAATAGGTTCGCGCCTACGCAATCAGATTTATCGTAAGCTTCGCACGAAAACCACTTTTTGGCGTGCGCCTTGATACTTTTATACAAATTGGAAGGACCTACGATTGTGTTTTTATGAGAAGCTATTTTTCATGCAGAAAAAACTTTTTATTTTTTTTTATGTTAGTCGCAAACTGGGCTCCATCCCACGCCCAGCGGAAGGGCAGAGCGCATTTCTAACCATTACACCACAACGGCCGCCAACCAGTAACTCCTGAATACCAAAGTTTTTTTCTTAAGTCCTGTATGCAGCTCTCAAGAAGAGCAAAAACTCCATGTAAAATGACGTACAAGAAACGGCTATGAAATTTTCTGGTGTAACATTGTCTTGAGGCAGTTCGCAGTTCTTAAGAAATTTACCACGCATTCTACTACACTTTTCTAAAGTTTTTTTGTGAAAAAAGAGCACAAGGCAACTAATGATTGCAACAGAAATATATGCTCGTTCCATTATTTCTTGAGGAAAGAGTGAGGTCACAGGCTGGTGAAGTATCAGATGTCAAAATTCCTTGGACACACAGTCGAAATAATGTAAATTTTTTTCTTGACCGTTTTCACGGGAGCTGCATACTGGCCTTTAAGTACTAAGACATCTCCAAATACCCAGTACCCAAACTGGTACTTCAAATAGAAACGTATGTACATAAGTATGATATAAGATATATACAGCAGAATATGTATATAGGTCAAATGACTGTAATAAATAAATAAAAAATTAGAAATAGCAGAAAGCGGTTTATTGTTTCCGAAGGGCGAAATATCTTAAAAGGATTTTTTGGGTGTTCACACAGCGAATGAATTTCTGGCAATCTTTCTCGATACTAAAATGCAATCGTGAGCCGCTCATGCAGTCAAAAGATTTCAAAAGAAAAACATTAATTTCAAAGATATTGAGTTTTATCAAATATGGTAAATGCATAACAAAGGGTTAATTTCTCTGTTAACATTTTTTGACATTACAGTCAGCTATAGGTGCAATCCCGTATTCCTCGGACTAAAACTAGTGAAACTGTCAAAAAATAAAAATTCGCTCAGAGCGAGAAAGTAACATTGAAAAGTATGGGATCGCTTTCTAGTAAAAAATCAACTTCAACATAACCTCCAAACTTTGGTTGTCAATTTTTCTTATTTTGTATGTAAACACACTCACCTCACACAAATAAATAACCAAAATACTTTAAAATTCATTACAATAAACTTGAACAAGTAATTAAATACTTTTCAACATGAAATAGCAGTGCACTTTTCTTTTGTTTACAATTTGGTTGTCAAACACTGTAGTGTGTTGGTTGTTTGACACATTTACCAGAATTTACCAGCAAAAAATCTTTGGACTAAAGGCTCGGTACGGTACAGTGCGGTATAATCCCCTGATATGCGGTATCAAATACCTGGCGGTATATGGGAGGGTGACAGGTAATAAGATCAACGGAAATAAGGTCAATTGACTTTATTTCCCACCCTGGTGCGAAATAAAGTCAATTGACATTATTACCTTTTTAAAAACGAAATAAAATCCATTGACATTAGTTGCGTTTTTTACTGATTTCCAGTAAAATCCAGTAAAAGTTTTTACGAATTTTCATGTTTTGGCGTTTTCGTACGCAAAAACTTGCAAAGTAGGGGAAATTGAGAGAGCGAAAAATGACAGTTGAAGTTGCAAGTTTTTACTGGATTTTACTGGATAAATTTTTACTTGTAAGAATTTGCCAGTACGAAAAACAGCTGATCGCATGTTGCTGGATGAAATTTAAACTAATAAGGAAACTGTTTGTGGGTTTTTATTGTTGAATTTCACAAAATAAACCTATTTAAATACAAAATATATTGTTTTATTAGGAATTTGCTGCGAATAAACAACCAATTTATCAGCTGTTCATGAAACTTGCAAATTATTACTGGAAAAGCGTTCGCGTACTTTATTGCAAATTTTTTCTATGAGAGCGAATTCTTAGAAATAAAGTTACTGGAGAGTTGCTGGCAAGTTACTGGATAATTTGTAAAAAAACACAACTATTATTTCTCTTTCAAACACTAAATTTGCTTAGCTTCGCGGTAGCCGGCGTCAGCGCGCCACACCGCGCGCGACCGGCGCGCACACCACGTCACGCTACGCCGCGGCCCCCGGCTCCCCTTCCCCGTCTCCCGCTGTGCTGTAACGCAGGTAGATTTATTTTTTGTATACGTTGAAATAAAATTTGTATATATTTTAAACATCGAGGGATTATATTCAATAAAATACCCTCTATCTGCGCACTTTTCACAAAGATGAGATTCTGATATAAAAATCCACCTAAGCTTTAACTGTCATCAGTGATATTAATGCTACCTTATATAACGACAGGTAATAAGTCCCAGAAGGTTTCTAAAACCACAAATTAGTTTTTGTGCAAATTGCAGATAGAGGGTATTAATGAATTCAAGCCCTCGATATTTCACATTTTTATATTTGTAAGTTATTAGAAGCAGGGATGCCAACTTGGCTCAAACCGTGCCATTTGTCCCTATTTTACTTCAAACGGCACTTAATTTTTCAATTTGGCACAAAGTGCCAAAATGGCACTTTTGTAAAAAAAATTACATTTCAATATATTTTTGTGAAATCCTTTGCGTGCACTTCTTTTTCTCAACTAAAATTTTTTAATTTATAAAGGCTATTCAACTGGTTTTTCTTATTTTATCATTGCACTTTTGTTTGGAAAATGTAGCTTTATTTTATTGCTAAATGTGAATGATTAAAAGGAATGAGACCTTTTTTGGCACTGTTAATTTTTCTATTTGGCACATTTTCGCACTTTTTTCTCCTCAATATGGCACCTTATAACTAAGAATAGTTGCCAGCCCTGATTGGAAGATTTCTGCTGCGTTTTGGAGCAACAACTTGTCTGCAGTAAAAAAGCATATAATTTGTGTTTCAAAAGTGTGTGAAAACCAATCAATTAACTTATATGATCTCGGTTCCGATATTAAATAATCAATAATTGTTTATACCCGCATTTTGGCACATTGGCTCGTTGAATGTGCCATCTAATAAATAGTGTCGTCATTCTCCTTAGCTGCTTTTAAATGATGTCGTCACAAATTACTGGCGGAGACATGAATACAGTGTAAGAAAATTTTTTTTCTATAATTGTTTCCTTATAGAAAAGTTGGTTTCTTTTCCACCTTAGACATTCCGAATTCGTTCAAAATATGCTAATTTAAAACACAGAATTCTTTCAGTGTTCCTCCGGGGTTTTTGGACATGGACTGTTTCTTCAATTTAATAGTGTTCGCTTTATTTTTGTGGAAACGAAACATGTTTTGCAAGTTATGGATCATTTCTACACTCTTTCTTCAAATATTTCTCGTATTCCAGCTGTGCACAGGCGATTAGTTTTTCGCATCGTGTTTTTACACATTCCTAATAAAAATTTTTTTTAATAAAATCAAATGGTGGTAGTTCATGATTGTGGTGGATTAATATCACAACACTGAGGATTTGGCAATAACCTTTTTAACCGACTTCCAAAAAAGGAGGAGGTTATCAGTTCGTCGGAATAT
>NW_023458562.1:47749575-47750633 GCF_013731165.1 Rhagoletis pomonella | reverse complement strand
GCGTTTTTTTACTCATTTCCAGTAAAATCCAGTAAAAGTTTTTACGAATTTTCATGTTTTGGCGTTTTCGTACGCAAAAACTTGCAAAGTAGGGGAAATTGAGAGAGCGAAAAATGACAGCTGAAGTTGCAAGTTTTTACTGGATTTTACTGGATAAATTTTTACTTGTAAGAATTTGCCAGTACGAAAAACAGCTGATCGCATGTTGCTGGATGAAATTTAAACTAATAAGGAAACTGTTTGTGGGTTTTTATTGTTGAATTTCACAAAATAAACCTATTTAAATACAAAATATATTGTTTTATTAGGAATTTGCTGCGAATAAACAACCAATTTATCAGCTGTTCATGAAACTTGCAAATTATTACAGGAAAAGCGTTCGCGTACTTTATTGCAAATTTTTTCTATGAGAGCGAATTCTTAGAAATAAAGTTACTGGAGAGTTGCTGGCAAGTTACTGGAGAGTTGCTGGCAAGTTACTGGATAATTTGTAAAAAAACACAACTATTATTTCTCTTTCAAACACTAAATTTGCTTAGCTTCGCGGTAGCCGGCGTCAGCGCGCCACACCGCGCGCGACCGGCGCGCACACCACGTCACGCTACGCCGCGGCCCCCGGCTCCCCTTCCCCGTCTCCCGCTGTGCTGTAACGCAGGTAGATTTATTTTTTGTATACGTTGAAATAAAATTTGTATATATTTTAAACATCGAGGGATTATATTCAATAAAATACCCTCTATCTGCGCACTTTTCACAAAGATGAGATTCTGATATAAAAATCCACCTAAGCTTTAACTGTCATCAGTGATATTAATGCTACCTTATATAACGACAGGTAATAAGTCCCAGAAGGTTTCTAAAACCACAAATTAGTTTTTGTGCAAATTGCAGATAGAGGGTATTAATGAATTCAAGCCCTCGATATTTCACATTTTTATATTTGTAAGTTATTAGAAGCAGGGATGCCAACTTGGCTCAAACCGTGCCATTTGTCCCTATTTTACTTCAAACGGCACTTAATTTTTCAATTTGGCACAAAATGCCAAAATGGCACTTTT
>NW_023458562.1:47731861-47749475 GCF_013731165.1 Rhagoletis pomonella | reverse complement strand
TGAATTCAAGCCCTCGATATTTCACATTTTTATATTTGTAAGTTATTAGAAGCAGGGATGCCAACTTGGCTCAAACCGTGCCATTTGTCCCTATTTTACTTCAAACGGCACTTAATTTTTCAATTTGGCACAAAGTGCCAAAATGGCACTTTTGTAAAAAAAATTACATTTCAATATATTTTTGTGAAATCCTTTGCGTGCACTTCTTTTTCTCAACTAAAATTTTTTAATTTATAAAGGCTATTCAACTGGTTTCTCTTATTTTATCATTGCACTTTTGTTTGGAAAATGTAGCTTTATTTTATTGCTAAATGTGAATGATTAAAAGGAATGAGACCTTTTTTGGCACTGTTAATTTTTCTATTTGGCACATTTTCGCACTTTTTTATCCTCAATATGGCACCTTATAACTAAGAATAGTTGCCAGCCCTGATTGGAAGATTTCTGCTGCGTTTTGGAGCAACAACTTGTCTGCAGTAAAAAAGCATATAATTTGTGTTTCAAAAGTGTGTGAAAACCAATCAATTAACTTATATGATCTCGGTTCCGATATTAAATAATCAATAATTGTTTATACCCGCATTTTGGCACATTGGCTCGTTGAATGTGCCATCTAATAAATAGTGTCGTCATTCTCCTTAGCTGCTTTTAAATGATGTCGTCACAAATTACTGGCGGAGACATGAATACAGTGTAAGAAAATTTTTTTTCTATAATTGTTTCCTTATAGAAAAGTTGGTTTCTTTTCCACCTTAGACATTCCGAATTCGTTCAAAATATGCTAATTTAAAACACAGAATTTTTTCAGTATTCCTCCGAGGTTTTTGGACATAAACTGTTTCTTCAATTTAATAGTGTTCGCTTTATTTTTGTGGAAACGAAACATGTTTTGCAATTTATGGATCATTTCTACACTCTTTCTTCAAATATTTCTCGTATTCCAGCTGTGCACAGGCGATTAGTTTTTCGCATCGTGTTTTTACACATTCCTAATAAAAATTTTTTTTAATAAAATCAAATGGTGGTAGTTCATGATTGTGGTGGATTAATATCACAACACTGAGGATTTGGCAATAACCTTTTTAACCGACTTCCAAAAAAGGAGGAGGTTATCAGTTCGTCGGAATATTTTTTTTTTTTTTTTTTTTTTATGTATCATCATTATGTATATCATTGGATCATGAAATATATAGATATATATATATATTTTTTAAGTCGGTTTTTTTTGCTAAAAATTACTTGTTCATCTATTAAAAAACAACACTTACGGGGCAAAGTTTATTGTAAGAACAACATTTTTTTCTATGAATCGACATACTTTAAGCATTGTTGACGCTATTTCCATTTGAATGAGGAAATAGCGTCAATGACTTTATTTCCAAATTTTTGTTGACTTTATTTCGCTTTTGAAAAGGTAATAATGTCAATTGACTTTATTTCGTTCCAGGGTGGGAAATAAAGTCAATTGACCTTATTTCCATTGAGCTTATTACCTGTCACCATATGGGAGCACTCAAACAGACGCGGTATTGGAAGTGCGGTACATAACTATACCCCTGCGTGCACAGTTGACTGCGCGGTATAAGCAGATATATGGTAAGCAGAGTTGCAGTTAAGAGCTAGAGTTCTACCACATTAAATTAATAAATTAATAATAGTAGATTAAAATTAACAAAAAATCATAATTACAACTTCAAATTATAGTTGAAAAAATGTAATTAATAAATATTAATTTAAAAAGACGAATGCGTTACAAAATAATGTGCAGTACCGCTAACCTGACCTCGTCGCACTTCGTATGGCAACAATGTTTCTTGCTGTACCGCACTATACCGCACCGCGCCTGTTTGAGTGCCTTTGCGTATATCGTTACCGCGTACCGCCCCGTACCATACCGCGCCTGTTTGCGCAGGCCTTAAAACTGGTAACTTTTGACACGAGAGATGACTTTATTTATGTTATTCTCTTTTATGTCCTCTCAATAGTCAGAGAACCGAGTACGGGATCGATTTCCAGTAAAATCTGACTGATTCTGACTATTTCTGACTAGTCCGGACTCGTAAGGGACATGAACCAAAAATACAAGATCACGCGGGCAGGAGAGGAGCCCGTTAGAATCGCATTTAGGAAAAAAAGTTTAACGATTTTGACATTAGCCGTTTGTTTACCTCTTACAACAAAGATGGCGTCGAGATTTCGGCAACTAGAAAAAAACCTTTTTCTTTCTTACCTTCCCGCGTGATCTTGTGTCTTTCGTTCATGCGTAAAGGCCGGTCCACATAGAACTTTCGCGTTGGCGTTAGTTTGACAGAACGTTAGTTAATGAACGCTTGGCAGCGAATGCTTTGAGCACTAGATTTACAGAGCCGCAACAAGGTCCTCAAGTCGCTAGCCGGCAGTACTTGGGGCAAAGACAAAGAAACTTTGCTGGCAACATACAAGGCAATAGGCCGACCGGTTTTGAACTACGCAGCGCCTGTGTGGTCGCCAGGGACTAGTAGGACGCAGTGGACGAAGCTACAGACTGTACAGAACACCGTACTCAGGACAGCGACAGGATACCTCCTGATGTCGCCTGAACACCATCTACACGGCGAGGCTCAAATGCTCCCCGTAAATGAGCACAATAGAATGCTCTGCAAGCAGTTCCTGACCGGGAGCCACAGAAGTGGCCACCCAAGCAGACAGCTGCTTGCAGAGGAGCCCCCGCCTAGGCACTTCAGGAGGCATCTATATGAACTGACAAACGAAGTCCAGAGGTTCATCAAGCAACCTCTGGACCCGACAGCTTACCGACAGGCTCTGAACGGCATTCACAGGGACTCAGTCTCGAGTTATGTAGACTCTAGACATGTGAATGCCGTTCTAGGCATACCACCCCCGGACATAGACGAGACGGAGCTTCATCTGCCTCGGGAGACTCGCACAACACTTGCACAACTTCGCTCCGGCTACTGCAGCAGGTTAAACTTCTACCTGAGTAGGTTGAATGAGGATGTGCCGAATGAGTGTCCGACATGCGGAGAGACCCCACATGACTCGAAACATCTCTTCGCATGCCCGGAAAACCCGACAACCCTAACGGCCTTGTCCCTGTGGACAAACCCCACAGAAGCTGCACGCTTCCTAGGGTTGCCGTTAGTGGAACTTGACGACAACGACTGAGATACCAACCGTCCTGGGCGGGGTTGTTGTAGCCGCTACAACAACAACAGCAGCACTAGATTTCATACTAACGACAGATAAATTAATATTTCATATCAATAATTGCATGAAAAATGATATTTCTTACCTACATTTGATTAAAAATTAAAAATATTTCACATAATTTTATTTATTTGGCGTTGGCGTTGCCGTAGGTATGTGGACATGTCCATATAATTGGGTGTATTCATAGTCAGCTGTTAATCAACGCCAACGCCAAAGCCAACGCCAAAGTTCTATGTGGACCGGCCTTAAGGGATCGCAAATTATGAAAGAGCTCGATTTAATTGTCACTTCTACTTTGTTGAAAATGCCTTGTGCAAAATGAATTAGGCACACTTTTAGCTCACGCTTGTTTGCGGTAGTGCCCACCTCTGCACATAAGGGATCTGTTAAATGAGTTTTGCGTGTAAGTGGTTACCCAACGCACAGCATTACATATCTATGTAGAAGTCTGTTGATTTTTGATTTCTGCGTCAAATTATATGCTATGCAATGCAGTGCAAAGTATTCATAACTGAGCCGTGATTTCTGAAACCCATTTCCGAAAAGTGACAGAAAGGTCTTACTGGCTGTTTACATCTGGAAATAAAATTACTCTTTCTTAATTTAACAGCGAATTGCGTGGAAATTTTGGAAATATTGCAACGTCTGACGCGCTGTTGATATACAGTCTCTTCGACAAGAAAGACTGTGAGGTTTCTGATAGTAGAATAAAAGATATTACTATTTATTTTCGTTCAGTTCCGCTAATTGAATCATGAAGAAATTAACGGTACTCCGAAATTTGTATAAAATCATTTTAGTCCGTTGTTTATTGTGCTTAAGAATTACTTGTTATGGGCCATTTCATTGTCACTAGTGGGAATGTGTTCAATTGTAAATTTTAACTATGCCGTCGGAACTTATACACAGCGAAAGATATTTTTTAACATAAACGATAACTAATGTATCAAACTGCTTTAACAAAAATACCAAGCGATTTCTTCTGATAGTTTTATGTAACTATCATTTGAATGAATGTGACTGGCGGGACACTGAAAAGAACTCTATTTTACCCTTGTGCACTCAAAGATGAATTTTAGGCAAAACACTTGCAGGGTTACTAAAAAAAAAGTTGAATGGCAAAATGTTGGCTGGCGGCCAACTTTGTTGAAAGCGATTAGTTGAAAGACCGTTCAGCCAAACGTAGAATGCAAAGTTGACCAATGCAAAGGCCTTCTTATGGCGAATATTTTGATAATTTTTTATATTTTGATATTTTGAACCATTCAATTACTGACATATATCGCTATCTTAATATGGAAAGGCCCTATCGAACATTTTCCGTTCCGGTCAAGTTAGTCATTGAAGGATACAATAACTCGCATAAAACTGAAAATGTGTACGAGTGTTGCGAACACCATTATGAATAAAATGGCAAAATTCCCCATCGATCCCACGCATGCAAACAAATTTATTCAAGGTAGAAGGTCACATAAATTTATTTTTGCATTTTTCAGCAAAACGGTAAGGTTAATCACAAAACCAAGTGAGATGAAAAAAAAAATTTCTGCACAATATGGGTGACAGGTAACAAGATCAACGGAAATATAGTCAATTGACATTATTACCTTTTCAAAAGCGAAATAAAGTCAACAAAAATTTGGAAATAAAGTCATTGACGCTATTTCCTCATTCAAATGGAAATAGCGTTAACAATGCTTAAAGTATGTCAATTCATAGAAAAAAATTTTGTTACAGTAAACATTTCTCCGTAAGTGTTGCTTTTTAATAGATGAAAAAGGTTATTGCCAAATCCTCAGTGTTGTGATATTAATCCACATACAATCATGAACTACCACCAATTGATTTTATTAAAAAAATTTAAATTACGAATATGTAAAAACACGATGCGAAAAACTAAGCGCCTGCGCACAGCTGGAAAACGAGAAATATTTGAAGAAAGAGTGGAGAAATGATCCATAACTTGCAAAACATGTTTCGTTTCCACAAAAATAAAGCGAACACTAATAAATTGAAGAAACAGTTTATGTCCAAAAACCTCGGAGGAATACTGAAAAAATTCTGTGTTTTAAATTAGCATATTTTGAACGAATTCGGAATTTCGGTGGAAAAGAAACCAACCTTTCTATAAGGAAACAATTATAGAAAAAGAATTTTCTTACACTGTATTCATGTCTCCGCCAGCAATTTGTGACAAAATCATTTAAAAGCAGCGGCATAGCGTGACGTGGTGTGGCGCGCGGACGCTGGCCGACGCGAAGCTAAGCAAATTTAATGTTTGAAAGAGCAATGATGTCAATGGATTTTATTTCGCTTTTAAAAAGGTAATAATGCCCACCCTGGTGCGAAATAAAGTCAATTGACCTTATTTCCTTTCATGCTATTACCTGTCACCTACTTGTGAAGTAGTGGATTTCACGCGCACTTAAGTATGTATAGAGCTTTATCCGAATTTTTTTAAGCTTACACCATATTTTGAGCTAACTTGGCCGGGTTATACAAAAATTTCACTCTCCAGATCTCAGAAAGGGTAATCCTTGGGGACAAAAATGTTATAAAGCTAGGCGCACATTGCATCCGATAGGCCGACCGATTTCGGCCGAACAATTTGACCGTCCGAACTGAATCGCACACTTAACCAGATTATTTTCCGTCCGTATTTGTACACACAAATCTGGTTTTCATTACAATTTTGTAAGCAGTGATATATTTTGATACATTTTAATTGACATAAATACTTTAACCATGTAATTATAGGTAATGTTTTTTGTTTTGCACCCAATAAGTTAATTTTTCGCAGCCCGACATCGGGCGAGAAAAACAAACATGTTTGAATTTATCGTCACTGACTGACGTCAACGGCCGATGTCGGTTCGGTTATCGCTCATATATTCATATCGCCCGATACGATAGTACGATAAAACTGTAAAATCTAAAGAAATAGAGGCTACTTCTAATCCTCCCCATGGAGAGGCTAAGAATTATAACATGCATTTAACGGGACATTGCAGGCTTAGAGGCCACTTGTTTAATCTGAGGATCTGGTCAAGCGACTTACTATATCGCTTCTTTGGCTCTGCCAAAGAGACACCATTGCACTTTCTTTTGGAGTGCGTGTCCGTTTCACAAAGTACGGAGAGGTGCATAGGGTCATATATGGCCAAGTGAAGAGCATATACCGTCACTAGACACAAATAAAGACGTTGGCTCAAAAGTTGACCGCGAAAAAATACGCATAAAAAACTTCTACGAAGAAAGTCTTTTAACATAGTTGAAGGCGAAAAAAGACGCATAAAAAACTTCTACGAAGAAAGTCTTTTAACATAGTTGAAGGCGAAGAAAGACGCGTAAACTTATTTTTGCGGTCAACTATGTTTGCGGGTGTAACAGTATGTAAATTCCCCAAAGAGTTTTTGGAGAATGATGCTGAAGTGGCAGTCCTTGGCTATGTATAAATCTATGTTAAAGTTAATCAGCCTCATGGCGAGAGTCGTGAAATTAACATTTCACAATATTTTGTCCAGGCGGCGATATCTCAATTACGTTACGCTCTTACCTACAACAGTTACGTGAGCAAAGTTATAATAATACACCCTTGAGCGCAAGTAACAAAATAAGTTTTGATATTTGTAAGAAAGAAAATCTGCCCCATTCTGAATACTCCCGGGGAGTTTGTTCTCCAAGAATTTGTTTCTCCCGAGGAAGAAATCCTCCAATAATTAACTCCCAGGGAGTAGCATTTTCCCCGAAAATTTTGGAGGAGGAAACTCGAACTTCGAAAGAGTTGTTTGACACTTTTTTGACAGCTCAACTCGCCATTTAAAATAAAAAATCCTCAGGAAATTTTTATTCATAATAGGAGGAAAAGAGAGAACTCACAGGGAGTTTCTGTTCAGAATCGGCCTGGAAATGTTTTAGTTTATTTCCTGAGGCACATGCAACTCCTTTTAATACTGTGTAGTCTTATTCGAGAAAATATAAAGAAAAATAAAGAAATCCTGAACTCACCTTCGAAACAGAACCACGCAATCGCCGATAGTATTGAACAATGAAGAAACACAGTAGTAAAACCACAGAGAATACTCGTCTCATTCTGCTCAATGCCGATTAGGAAAAGAATTTCAATGAAAAGTAGACATATATAAATGCTGCGGTAGATGGAAGTGCGCGCAGACTGTAAAAAAATAAGAACAGAATAGGGAAAATGTGCAAAATTTTTTGGAAAAAAGTTTTTGAAAAACAGATACAGTTTAATAAATTAAAAAAAAAACATGTGAATGAAAAAGTTACTAGCGGCAGCAGCAACAGTTTTTTGGTAGACAAAAAGAATCTTATAATGCAAGTACATTATATAGTAAGCTATTAATACAGTTTTTAGGGCTTGCAAGGTACAGCAAGAAAAAATTTCTCAAAAATGTTCAAAATTATTTTATATATAGTTTTGAAATTTTGAAGCTTAAAATAATTTTTCATAAATTTCGCCAAATTAAAAAAAAATCGACATTTGTAGGAAATTTTTTGCTTAATTTTATTTTTTTTGCTTATTTAACTGTATTAATAATTTTATAGTAAAGTGGTGGTGGTTTTTGGTATTGGTGGATTTTTGGATAGGATATAGACACAGCAAATGAGACGATTTACAAAAACAAAAAATAACACACAAAACAGCAAATAATTTAATTAATGAACACAATGACAAATGGACGAAAATATTTGTTTTCAAATACGCAAAAGGACATTTATTGTGATTTATGTATGAAATGTGATGAGATTTTAAATAAATGCCAAACCAAAACATATGCAATTTATGCTAACTTAAATAATATAAACATTAAAAATCATATGCATTCTATGAACTAAATTTACTAAAAAAAAACACAAGAACATACACACTAAAATAATGAGAAATTAAAAGAAAATCTTAAAATCCAAGCAATTAAATACACATGCACTAACGCCATAAGGCACTAAAATAAAGTAAATGTCATAAATCACTAAAAAATTTTATACTTAACAGTATATCACATTTACTACTACAATAATCAGTACAAATAACAATAAAAATTATAAATCGAATGCATAAAAAACATAAACAACTTAATCAATTTAGAATTTCACGTTCCTTCTAAAGTATTTTAAAGCGGCTAAGTCGCTTTTACCTTTATGTATAAACTAAGCTACTTACATACATATATGTACGTTTATCCAAATAATCGTCTACATAATTATCATAAACTCAAATAAAAAAACAAAGAACATTAATCATATGAAATATTTCACCACCACCACCACTTATACTGTAAATCTTCCATATTTCCTTGCATTATAATATTATTTGTATTTGTATTCGCATCACCAATGCGATTGTTGACGCCCACATTATTACTGTTACGATTCACATTCAAATTATTATTGCTGCCCGCATGTTGTAGCGCTGCAGCAATTGTAGCTGCCGCCGCCATGGCCGCCACGGACGTCGTGTTACTCATCGACGTCTCTATGGTGCCGTGATGGGGGGCATGTGCCGCCGCCGCGCTAACATGCATATGCGTAGACGTTGCCGGCTGATTCAGATTGTGACCGTGCGGATTGTGATGATGTGGCGGTTGTAAGTTTAAGTTCAAATTCAAATTATTCATTTGTAAGTTGCGTTGGTTATGCTGTGCCACCACAACTGCAGCAGCGGCGGCAGCCACGACTTGTTGTTGCTGCTGCTGTTGTTGTTGCTGCGCGGCCTGTTGCTGCAGATTGAAATTGTTAGCATTCAAGTTGTTGCGATTCGAATTTCGTATTGAATTGTGTTGTATGAAATTCGAGGGCGTTGCACTAGCGTGATGACTACCCGACGCGCCCATTAAATTTGGTATATGTTGTAAGTTGAGTTGCTGTTGTAGAGTTTGTATGTTGTTAGTGGGCGTTGGCTGACCGCTTGAGCCGGATGCTGTTGTCGCTGTACCCGACGCTGAAGTAATTGCGAGCGTTTCATGCGTCTGATCACGTATATTGTTCTGGCGGCGGCTGCCGCGCTGTCGCTGACTGCCGCCAAGACCACCCTGACTACCACGACGACCGCTTACCTTTATGAATACGCCATTGAAGATCTTAAGCGTTAGCAATGCAATGACCACAAACACCAGACAAATCGATATGCTGATGTAGATAAGTATACGCATGTTGCCATTAAAGACGCCAAACAGCGAATGATTGTGCTCGTCCATAACGTCCATTAGTATGGCAAAGTTGGTGAGATGATTGCACATACAAATGCTGTGCGTACGATTTGTAGACTCCAAGTTGCACCCATTTGCCGACCAAGCGCTATAAAGAGTTAATTAATAATTTGCAATCAAGCGAAAAATGTGGTAAAAGCGACTTACTGATCTATGTAGTTCCAAAAGACACAGGTTGGGTTTGTCACATTCTCGGTTTTTATGTGCCGCAAAACTAATTTGATGGGTTGTGATAGTTGTATATGACGCCCTTTGCCCAAACTAGCCGATATCACCTTACTATTTAGTATGCGTATGCGTTGCTGCTGGATATCAGCAGCTGCACCTGTATCATTGCGTTCACTTGCCAGTAAAGCAGTGTTGCGAACTATTTTACAAAGTGTTGATGTATAAATAAGAGCAAATATTTATTAAAGTAAAATTAAAGAAAACTTACCGTAACTACGGGAGCTCTTGGAATCAAAATGATCGTATGATGGTTTCAAAATCGATTCTAGACGGTCGAATGCAGCAAAAACTATGCGTACAAGCCCACCTTCGCTGTTCTCAATCAACGCAGTTCGTGGTAACTCAATGCGGTCATCACTGATTTGCCACTGTTCGAGGTCTGGGAAAACTTCATTGCTCTGGATATTCTTTGTTTCCAAAACACGTACAGATAACACTAAATAAGGACGAGAAAAAGTAATGGGATAAGACCAAATTGTATTTTTGGTACTATTTCAATGAATTATTTGCAAACCTAGTTGCCAAATTTTTAATTGTATATTGTCTTTATTTTTATACCATCCCTCTTCCACTTACATATATTTTTTACTTTTTGCACAATATTCCGCTCGCGTATTATCGTATCGGCCAACAGAAATGCATTGTACTCTAGTCCCGTAAGCAGCGATGTTGCAACACGCATTTGATCTTCCTGATTTAGATCCATCCAAGATGATAATTGCGACTCGTCCAATAAATTTGAACCAGTTTTTACTACACCATGTAGGAGCTCTAATATGATAGCCTCACGCTGGCGTTGATCGGGTAATGTTTCTTTGTCATGAAACATTTTTTCCGACATGGTTTGTATAATTTTTGTGGTAACAAGCATATCACCGCCATACAGAGTTTTACTGCTAGTCACCTATATTAGAAAAATCAAATGTAAATTTTCAATTGAAACATCCCACGATTAAATATAATAATTTTTACATACCTCCGACAGATCATTTGCAATTGAGATAACCGATGATTCTCGTTGGTTGACGCGTACCTCTAAGCTGTTTAACCATAGACTACGGCATTGCGTCAGATCGGGTGTTAAGGGGTGCCAAGTGGGTTCAAAGTTCCCTATGCGACGATTTAGTCTATCAGCGGCGGTTTCGCAGCTACTATTTGCGTTGGCGCTGCAATTAGAGCGTAGCATTGTGCGCATGGTAGTTGGCTCTGGTGTACCGCCAACGTCTTCTTTAAACGTGACGCGCTTCATGAGCACACACCGCCATTTCGCAATGCCTGTGGCACCGCCTAGTAAAGAAGGTTTTTTTGTTTCAACGCAACGATAATTTCTTACTAAACATTTGAATTTTACCTGGACATGGCTGCACATTTACATCGCCGACACGCGTTATATTCCAGAACAAATTACGTGCATTTGTGGGTCCACAGAACATATTCGTTTCATCCTCAGCAACCGCACCCAAACCCAAATTGAGATTGTTTATGTTGTTGATGGTGCGGATGCCAGTACCTCCGTTGCCAGCATCTGTGGCGGTGCCTATTAAATTATTATTACCACCAGTGGCATGTTGTTGGGTAGCTGTACTCTGCGGTTGGTTGCCACGATTTTGCGCTGTTTTAGCAGTTAGCAAGGTGCCGTCATCTGTGCCACTGCCACCAACCCCGCTAAGTATACGTGTATTGGGAGAGGTGGTTGTGTTGGACGGACCCGTGTAGGATTTGGCTGTTCGCAGAAATATTAGGAAAATATTAAAGCAAACAAAAAATTATAATTTAAACAATAACTAACTTTGATTTGTACTTGGCGTTCGCATTGCTGCATCACCTTTCGCTTGTGATCGAGTATTGGACCCTGAAGCATCAGCCGCATTGACCGCATCCCCTAACGACGTTGGGTGATGTCCCGAGTGGTGGTGATGATGCAACGGCGGCGGTGGTGGTAACCCGTCATGCCTATTAGAATTCTTTATCGCCGTTGTATTGTAGCTACCCTTTAGCCGGCCACCCGGCAAGGTGGGTTGCGGTGGGCCCGGCGTTGGCGGTAGCGTATGCCATATGCCACCTGCGGCTGGAGCACCCGCACCAGCGGGCAATGGCAGGCGACCGGGCCCCGGTGGTTGGAGAGGAGCACTCGGATTGATGAGCGTGCTGCCATTAGCAAGCAACGGTGGGTTATTCGCCAAAACCCATGGCGGACTTGGACGATTTGTGGTAGTTGATGTTTGTGAGGCCGATATGCATTGATAGTGTGCCTCCAAATATTTGTGTGTGCCAGGGCAGGGATCGCCAAACATGCTCGTCGTCGCCAACACACTGCAGCTTTGCTTGTGCGCGCATCTGTTGCAAATTGAAGTGTAACCAGCAGTTATAATATAACGTGCGTGTGGGGTCCTTGAGATTAAACGGTACGGTAGGTACTTACTTTGAATTTAACACGGTCAAACTTTTGGGAAACATGCAATTCACGCTCCATTCCACGTTGCCATGGTCATTGCATATCGTTATCGAGAACCGTCCATAGTTTGCGCGTATCAGGTTAATCAGGTCGCCTGGATCGCATTCAATTGTTAATTTCTTACCTTCGCAAGCGTAGGCCGTTTGGTATTTGGGTGCTATTAGAAGAGGAGTGGAAAGTTAATCAAAAATGTTCAAAATATACATTTTCGCAACATAGCAAGAAATTTTCAATTATGCAGTATGTCAAATATACAATGTATGATATTATATAGTAGGTAATATGGTTAGATTAATATATTAATTAGAGTTATGTTGAATGTCGTTGTAGTAGTTGATTTGGTTTGGTTTGGATTGGTTTGATGATGTTGATCTGAAAATAGATTAAGAGCTATGCGTGGCACAAAGTATATGTATGATTTCAAAAATATGTGACATTTAGACAAACATATGCATATAAATAGCAATAAATGGTGAGCACAATCATGTTTTTAGCCTACGTTAGATACTTAGAATGCCTCCCGGCGTGTTTGCCGCATGATTTCTTAGCTTTGTTGCTTAGTGTTCATAAATACCAATGCCATCAGAATTAAAGTTAAAACTCAGCGTACACCTCCTGCTATAGTGAGAACCAGTTCAAGTAGTCCAAATGATGACGATGATTCATCCAACTTCTTTTCTGTGTAGTCTGTTGCTTTTGTTGTCTAGAAAGTGAGGTCATATTTGGAGAGTATGACGAGTGCCAAGCTGCTGAAAGAGAACAAAGGGCAAGCTTAGGCATTTCCAAAAAAAAAACAGGTATGTATTTATTCTTTAAATTATTAATATACACTGAAAGCGCCTACATCTGCTTTATTTCAACCCCAGCTGCTCTTATTCATACCATTTACAGAAATGGCGTATCATAATCAAATTTGTATTGTGATACATACACACCTATGACCCAAAAAAGCAAATAACTGGCTTAAAATGCCACAGCGCACGTATTTTGTAGGGATAAGTAAATTCCTAAGGGTATTACTGCATTTGTGTGCAATTCCCAACGCAAACACTTCTCAACAACGAACAAATAGTAAAAGAGAAATTCGACTCAGTATATTCCGATTGAAGGCACGAACTGCACATTTAAAAAGGCGATTAAACGTTTTGTTGCAACTTACAACCAGGCAAATGCCATCAAACTGCTAAGCAGTTGCATGCATCGGCATTGGCCCTGCACGATGTGTGCAACGCACACATATGCACTTTTAATGCAGAGTCGAATGTTCCAATTCTTAATATTCCTCGGGCTCCATATTTTTTGTATCTCACATTCCATGTGTGCGGTCAACTGCGACGTCTTGCAAGGTGGACCTCCTTTGTTGAATGCAAATTACTCAAATTTTTAAATTATTCTTTTAAAATATTTATACGACCCTTAGTTAAATTTTTAACCTGATTATTTTTGCTTTTTTTCAGAAATTTATCATTGCTCCCAATAAGAACGCATCCGTCTGACATAGCCCACCAAGTTAAAATATGCACTTAAATTTTAAATTAACAGGGCCATGTTGTTAAAATGCAACTGTTTAACAGCGCTGCAACTGTTTGACAGCACCGATGTAGAGAAACTTCGTTCGTTTTACAGCGCAGCAACATAACAGTCTACCTAACAGCGGCGCCCGACTTTTTCCGACCTGTCTGCTGTTAACCACTTTCCCCAATTAGTCGAAGGCAAGTAGTTTAAACAAAGAAAAAGCTATAAATTTCACATTTTCAACGGAATTTTTTTCGGCATCGAAATCCATTGTCCTTGTTCACTACATTTTTGCACTTTTTACTATTTAAAAACCACTAAAATTGCAAATAATTGTAAAATTATTCAGAGCTACACACCTTTGCGACTTGTAAAAATTCTCTACACTATACGAATGACGACTGCACACGGTTGCCACTTTTTCCTTTTTTTAGTACCAACAAATGTACCAAAATGTAAAAATTCTACCAATATACCTTCAAACTATAGTGGTTGTTCACACTCAAGGCACATAAATACAGGTAGAAGCCAAAATGACGTTGCTCTCATGAGAACCAAACCTTTAAACTTCAACTTGTTTTTCATTTATTTCCTATATTTCGTTACGCTTTGAATGTCATATCGAGCTAAATGCGCTAAATGTGCTTTTACGCGTAAGCAAAAACAGCCCATTATTTTACCAGATATCAAAATGTACCAAAATGGAAAAAATTTACCAAAAATGGTAAATTTCGGACGAAATGGCAACCGTGCGAGTGCAGAGGAGCAAAAGTATCTCTGTGAACAAAATGGAACTGCAAAATGGTGGATTTTAGTAGTTCCGCATAGAGGAATTTGGGAGGTGATTTTAAGGTCTCCAAAGTGTTTAAGCGTTTCTGTGTTTTGTTTTAGGCGTTACAATGAATGCTAATACTTTTGTTTGTTTAGATGAATATTTAACTAAATTTTAATTATTCTGTTTGGTTTTTTCGGTGATATATTAGACCAAAGCTTAAGTTTTCATTAGTTTAAAGACCTTTTAACGCCTCCCAACTAGTCAATTACTAATTAATTCCTTTCTACACAAACACCCCTTAATCAATTACATATCCATATGCATGTGTACAGAGACATGTTTGTATTATTTCAGTGGATTTTCATTGCAAATAAAAGGCAAATCCAATTTTTAACATTTTTATTTAACTTTATTGACAAACAAACACCATGACAAACAACGACATCAATTGTATATTGACAAGTTTATAACTCAGGTGGATTAGTCGATACATAATTTACGTGCCACTTTGACACTTTGCAATAACAGCTATCACATAACAACATAAGTATTTATGTATTTAAGTAAATATTTATACAATTCGCTTTTGGTTTTAGTAAAGTAACTATCTGTTTAAGTAGTGAAACGAAGAATCAATTCCTTAGACTTTATACGCATGTATGTATGTGTATTTCTATATAATTAAACATAATTTGTTGAACTTGCTTAAAGTGAAATCGTCATACTTATTTTTGGCATACTTACAATAATATACTTTTTATGCTGATATGTGTAATATAATGAATTTTCATTTCATTTGTATGTAAGTCGCTTCTCGAACTCTTAATTAATATAATTTGCTTATGGCTAAACTAATACGTATGACTGTACTACTTCGTTCCCACGACAGTCGGGTCTACGTAACCGGAACGACCCAGATTTATATCTGGCCAAGGACTGTCACTCCAGCAACACTCCCCAAAAAGTTTTTGGGGAATTTGTATGCTGCTACAACAACAACAACAACTGTACTACTTTTTACTTATGTTCTTAATGCTTATACATATTTTTTTCTAAATTTATATTATGTTTTTACATAGGTATATACATATGTAAGTATACACATACATATCGTTACCTTACGTAACTAAATATTATTTTTTGCGGGGATATGGGGACTTATAATTCGATGAAACTCACCATAATCAATCAAAAATTGATGTTTTGGATTTTTAGATAGTTACGGCTTTTTGTATTTCAGCGACGATGTGACAATATTACGGTAACGATGTGTAGGTACATATGTACATACATACATATGAATGTATGGATGTATGTAGGAACATGAGACTTCTAATGTTAATCAATTGAAGGCGTATATAAAAATGCTATATACATATAGCACACATATACATACATATATATATATATGCAAGTATGTACATATAATTACAATTTTCTTATTGTGAAATCGTCCAAGCCTAAAATTAATTGATATATTTAATGCTTTTGCAGTCAGTAGGGGAAAAGTTAAGTAAATTGTGTTCACAATACATTTCATTTGATGATACGAGTACAAACATACTGCATATGTGGGTCAAAGCAATGTACATATTTATTGTATTGTGCATTTCAGTTTTCAAATTAATTGCAGCCATTCAATTAACGATCACAAATGATCACATATTCGATAGGAAAATATTAAGCGTATGGCTTTGAGGTGACCGAGTGGACTTACAGCGAGCTGAGAAAATTTATTGGAGTGAATTATTGATAGCAATAATCTTGGGTTTTTTTATTCACAATGGGGAAATGGCGTGAGAAAAGTATTTTAAAGTCAGTGGTATGGTACTAAAATGGCGAATATTGAAGAATATAAACATATGTATTACAATGAATGTAATATTTTAATTGGACTAGTAATTTTGGGATACATATGTATGCACATTAGGGTGGTCCAAAAATACGTGTTAAAAAGTAAAGTCGGAAGGGGATGGGGGGGGGGGGGGAGAAAATTAAAATTCCAACCGTACTTTTCAGGGTCGTTAAAATAGACTTTTAAGAGTTTAGCAGTTTGACGCGCTAAATCTCTTGCTTGTTTACGAACGTATACCAAACACTGTGACTTTCAATATCAAAGGAATAGTGAATAAAGTTATTTTTTTCTCTATTCGATTTTGAAGACCCTGCCTAATGTATGTACATACATATATGTATGTCCCTAAAATCTATTATATCACAGTAATTGCAAGACAATGAAAATGTTTAATTAGCATAGTGCTCTTATAATAAATTTAATTTTGGACTTTTAGCTGCAGTTGGATAAATATGACAAACAATTGATTAAAAACATATTTTAAGGTAGCGCAGCTACATACAATACGTACATACATACACACATACATATGTATTTTAAATAAATAATTTAATTTCCAGAAAATTTTGGTTATCTTTTTTTTTGACGACTTTAAACGCATCTAATGAAAACCCAGTTTTTTGAGTAGTGACAGTCTTTTAGTAAATTAGCGATTGTGGCTAGATGATTCTCAGAATTAGAATCATAATTAGAGTTAGAATCATGATTAGAAAGAAGGTTCACCAACAACAATTTACAGCAGTAGCCAGTGCTTTGTGAAAAAGCCGAAAAACATACATACATATCCCGTCTTTTTTAAGATATTAAAAAAATACATCCATCTGTTGTGAAAGAAATATGAGGGTGCAAATACTTTACTTGAACAAATTGTTATTTCGGTAAAACGAATAAATTTTTTGGTCCCATGGGGATTCGTTACAGGAAAGTTCGATTGCATAAAAAAAATACTTTTTAGGACCAATAATTTCACGAAAATATCCTATTTATGCAAATTTGTCAACACAACAAAAAAATTTAGAAATTGTTGGGTAGTAAATTAACAAACAGAACTTAATAACTAATTTAATAAACAATTAACTAACTATAAACGGTTCACGTGAAAAATTTATTGAAATCGCAAAATAAAAGCATTCTTCAATACGAAATATGTTTGCCACAAGGCCGCTCACTAATCTTCTAGTTAAGCAAAAATAATAATTTAAAGAACTACGCAGCCACAATGATTTCTTTATAACAAAAACATTACGTGCCACTACAATCGACTTTCAAGTGTTGATAAATAATTCTCATTTACAAACTAAATGCATACAAACATGTTACATTCAGAAAAGACTCGGATGTGCATA
>NW_023458562.1:47720311-47731851 GCF_013731165.1 Rhagoletis pomonella | reverse complement strand
TGGCCTTACCGAATTTTCTGTGCCCTCTTTTAGACTTAGAAAATTTGCCTTTCATTGAATGTAAAAGGAAAGAAATAAAACAAGTACCTTAATTCTTTTGGAAACGATGCAATTTTAATTTGTCTTGCTTCCTATATGCAAATATGATTTTTTTTAGGTGGACTTAGCAAAATTTCACTCGTAACTTAGCGATATGTATTTTCACATACATGTTAATATACTGGCAAATTTCTAATTAAAAGATTATACTTACGAACGAATAAATTACTAGCCATAACTACAATATATAGTTCTATATAAATATTAATATGAAAATAAATAAAACATGGTTTCAGTAAAGCTAAAATATTTCGAAGAAAGTCCTTTCTTTTTTAAGTATTCGCGCTTTACTGCTCCATCTGTTCGAGTTGTTCCTGCGTTTGCGCATGCATCTTACGTTTGTGCCAACGTACACTGGCAAATTGTGCAAACCTTTGACCACAAATATCACATTTATACTTCTTCACTGGCAAATGTAATTCGGTGTGCTTCTTTAGGTTGGCAAACGTTGTAAATGCCTTGCCACAAACATCACAGACATGTTTTCGGATATTTAAATGGCCATTCATGTGATCCGTATAACGGTTGCGCTCATAGAAGGCCTTGTCACAGATGGGACAAAGGAAATTGGATTGTTTTAGGTGGGCACGGCGGTGAGTATCGTAGAATGACCAGGTTTTAAAGGATTTGTCACACAGCTCACAGATATAGGGGCGCTCACCTAAAAAAAGAGATAAGGAGAACATTAACAGCATGAATAATAATATGTATACAAAAAAGGGATGAAAAGTCCAAATAAAGCTGATAATAAATAATAAGCATAAAGACAAGGACCAATTTTAGGATAAAGATAGGGTTAAGGACATACAAAACGACGGAGATATTAATATGGAAGGTTAAAAAAAGGATAAGACAAAGGGTGATGCTACGGATAAGGATACGAATATGGATAGGGGATAAGAAAAGCGAGGATAAGAATAAAGGTAGGGATGCAGATAAGAATTAGCAGGAAAGGATAAGGATGGGGAAATAATAAGGATATGGAAATGGATATTTATATGGATAAGAACATAGGAAAGTATAGGTGTAAGGATAAGGATAAAGAAGTGAACAAAGGGAAAGATGCGGATAAAGACAGGAATAAGTATAAAGATAAGGATAAGCGTAAAGAAGGGGAATAAGGACAACTAAAGGGCTTACGAAAAAGAATATAAAAATACAAATTTAACAAAAGAAAATGCTTATTTTAAGAATTACTTAACAAAGTACAGTGATGAGAGTATTGATAGTATGAGGAGGAACACACAAAAATAATGAAAAGGTTAAGCTCAGAATAGTAAGGAACAAAGATTCTTTTCAGAAGGGACCGTGACGGTTATGATCTTTGTAATAAAAATCATAATTTAATCGTTAAAATTTGATCTATTTTTTTCTGGCTAATTTAACGGTTATTATATGCTTTTTTTATTTTTTCGGACAAGTATTTATCAATTTTTATCTTTCCCAACAATTTTCGTTTGTTTTTATACTCGAGCGCACATGTGCACAAGGGTATTATAATTTTGTTCACATAACGGTGGTTTGTAACAGCCAAAACGAATCGAGATAGATATAGACAAATGTATACGTAAATTATCAGAATGAAAAGAGAAGTCGATTAAGCCATGTCTGTCTGTCCGTCCGACCAAGGTAGGTTGGTATTGAAATCGGATTGTAACCACGCCCACATTCCATATAGCGTTAATTTCGAAAACTGCAAAAACTACGATTTTTCAGTAAATGTTTAATCAAAATTGTTGAAAATTAGTACGTGCAGTGGAATTATGGTAAAAAATAATAATATTATGAAATTTTTGAAAAATGGGCGTGACCCCGCCCACTTATTATGAAATGTATCTCAGTAGCCGCTTCACCAATCCCTACCAAACTCAGCGCGAGCCTTGCTTAATATCCAGCTAAGAAATCTGTTGAAAATCTTTGAAATTGGGCAATAACCACGTCCAGAAACACGAAAACTATGATAAATTAGTAATTATTGAAGATAATTCACTCAAAATCGACGATGCATCACTCTTAAATTTTTGTATAATGAGCGTGGCGCCGCCCACTTATGACCACAAATGTGTATCTCGGTAACCGATTCATCAAATTCAACCAAAAATAGTGCACCTTATAAACTTGGTACGGAAAGGCAATTTGTTGAAAATTATTCAAATCGGGCTAAAATTACACCCCCTTCCCGTATAACGGTAAATTTCAAAAATAAAAAAACTTAGATATTTAAAAAACTGAGGACACTAATTTACTCCAAGTTAATACTTACAAGAGTCTTTTAGCAATAATTAAGACTGTTATAGACTTTTAGGAAGTGGGCGGGGCACCGCCTACTTTATGACTACAAAGGTCTAGGCCGGAATAAATACCCCTGCTTATCGTGCAAAGGTACCCGTAGTTGAGAGAAAGTTTAAACGATGATATTTGATACCTGCGCCGCGTATATAAAATTTGGTTTCGCCCGAACTTATACTTCTTTACTTGTTTTATTTCTATTTTTTCGACTATAACCGTTATTTTCAAATAAATTTTTTCCATCATAAAAAATTTAAACGGTCATAAAAAATCAGTCTCAATTACAACTTTTAAAATTGCTGGAAAGCAATAAAATCCATAAATCGATTAAATTTCAACGAAAAAATAAAAATCCATATTTAACGATTAGTCTTGATCGGAAAAATGAATATAAAAAAATTACGATTGATATGAATTTCCTAAACCGACAACGCTCACCTGTATGACTTCGCATGTGAATCGCAACCTCCGTGGATGTAGCAAATTTCTTATCACACACTTCACACGAATACGGAAAGTCGCCCTTGTGTCGTCGTATATGAATTGTGAGATTGCCTGGTATTTGAAAACCCTTGCCGCAAAGCGTACAAATAAACGGTTGCATGCCATCATGTCCGGACATATGAATCTTATACTGATCAGAGGTTTTTATAAGTTCAGCGCAAACATCACAACGAAATGGACCCAAATTCAAATCGAGAAATTCTATTAACTTCGTTTGTATAATTGACGGTGAAGGTAGTGATGGCAATGATGTCGCTGTATCGCTCGTTTCGATCAGCCGCTTATGCTTTTCTGCTGAAAACTCTTTTCGCAGCTCATATAAAGTTTTTTGCAGTTCTTCCAATGTGCTATTAATGCCCAGCATTAGATTAACTTCCTCTAGCATTTGATTGAGTTCTTCATTGCGATAGGTGGTCGAACGGTAGTCGGGATGATCGACATCCCAGAGTGCGGAATAACTTTTGTAGATTTCGATGAAAGTTAGATGGTCATCGGTGCTCTTGAAGTCTATAGATTTAGCTTTTAAGTACTGCGTTTTGGGTTTGCAAGCGATCACACCTCTGCGCTGTAATTTTGGAGTTTAAAGAAGTAATAAATAGAAAAAGTTTGTATGGTATAGTACATGTAAAAACTGAGAAATAGTGAACTCGATGGCGCGGTGATATATCATATATGTATATGAAAAATACCAAAAAAAATATTAAGCCGATCGCCTAAGCATTCCTTCCCAACATATCGTCTATGGGCTGGTTTCTCCAACGCAACTTAACTTAGTTAAGCCAATTTTCCTGACTTAGTCAAGAATAATCTGTGTAAAACGTAGGCCAACTTTTGACTAAAGTCCAAAAAGTGGCTAAACTAAGTTAAGTTGAGTTGGAGAAACCAGCCCTATGTATTTGAAAGACACCCGTTGACTTAATGAACGTTATTTTATCTATTTGCCATTTAAAAATTTATTGTTCGAATAACGATTTTACTATAGTTACGCATGAAGCACGGTTCCTCGAGTTCAAGGTTACCTAATCTCATATGGCGATTTCGGCGGTTTTTAAAGGCATCAACGATGTGTTTGTATTTACATTAGACCGTACCATAAAAAGGATCGCCGTACACCCCTGACTGTAAATTATTTTGCAAGGCAATTTCGAATTTTTTATTTATTTTATTTTTCGAACGTAGAGATCGCTTTTTTACATTTTTCGTATCTAGAGTAGGATCTTAAAGTATAATATATCGATGTTGTTGCCGCGAGGAGACAATTTTTTGTTCTCAGTTATTATCACCCTAACGTACCACCCTAATGTTAGTGCAAAATTCTTAAACTTTTGCTAAGAGTGTTTTTTGATTGACTAATGTAAAAAAGCAACCCATAGGCAAAAAAATATTTTAAGATTTAGGGATGTACTGTGAAAGTTTTTTGTTTCTTTGTAAGATTGTACGGTCTAATATGTATATATACATAGCTTATCTTACCGTTCTAGTAAAAGGATTCTTTATTTTTTTTTAATAACTCCTTGAAGAAGATTTCTGTACCTTTTTTAGCCGATCAAGCAGCTGATCCTCGAATATTTTCTGCAGAAATTCCATCTGTTCAAAGCACCACAATTTGGGCGCATACAGCCCTTTGTGTTCGTGTACGATTCGCAACTCTCGACGATAGCGCGTGCGCAATTTTTGTATCTCTGTAAAGCAATCGTCCGCCGACATGCTAACGTTCTTCTCCAACAACAATTGTATTGAGATTTCACGCATCAGTTCATTCTTATTACATAGCAAATAATCCGGATGCTGTGGATTCCAGAGCGCTTCCTGCCCTCTAAAGGCATCCAAGAGGTAAGTAAGTACGGCATGGTTATGCGTGGAACGTGTCGTTTCTGTACAGTCTTCATCCAAAGACTTTTCAGATGCTGAGCAGTCAAGGTGTTTCTACAACAAGGGTGAAAAAAATGTATGTTCAGTAGCTACAAGTTGGGAGTAGAATAAGTGATCACTCAATTACCTTAACTTTGCGTGCCGCACGCTTATTCTCAATAACATCTCGCAAGAATTCCATTTTCTCAAAATATTTAAAACGTGTTTTGTACTTGCCCTTACGTTCGCGTGCTTTGGCCAACTCAAGTCGATAGCGTGAACGCAAACTCTTAATGATCGCATAGATCTCCGAGCCGTCCAATGAGTAATTCATGTCACGCAACAGTGGACGCGATAGTTCTTCGAACATCTTGCGATTGGCATTGTATTTATATTGTGGATGATTGGGATTCCAGAGTTTTTCGTGCTTTTTGTAGGCCTCCAACAGATAGAAGATGACTTCAGTACTGTGCTCATTCTCGTTGACCAAAGGCTAAAAGCATTTACGAACGAACAAAGGTCGCTAATAAAAAGTTTATACATATCAATTGCTCTATTTTATACTGTACCTTTTCGCAACCTTGCGCTTTCGACGCGCTCAACGGCAATGCTATTAAGTTTTTGCGTAATCCTGGGTGACTGGGTACATCATTTTCTGCACACTGCAAAGTTAAAAATAAAACTTCATTAAATGCTGTCGTTCATTGATTTAATCATCAATCATAGCAACTATATATTCCAATTACAGTGCTAATATCTATGTATGTACATATGTATTTAATTTAGGGTGCATCACGCTCCATACAAAAAATAAATAAAAAATCAGTACCTACTGTTTTTCCATCGGTATTATACAATTTATTATATTTTAGGCTGCTGCCAAACATTTCGAAAAAATATTAAGAACTACGTGAGCTAATTTAAAAATACTTCCAAAAATCTAGTTTTTAAAAAGAAAATTTGTTAGAAAAGCTAAAGCTTAACTATCCGCATCAAAATTTTTGCAATGCAATCAAAATAATGAGATTTTTAGCGGTGTTGAAATTTTATTTTATTTTATGATTTCGGTGGAAAGCCCGCAAATTTTTTGGTGAGGAACCCTAATGTACATATAAAACAATTTGAAAGAGCTACCCTATCAGAGATCGAGATTTATCAGCGTTATACTATGGATTCATATATACAAAATCCTGGCGATCAAAACTGAGTGCATAGTGATTTTTGTCAAATATTTGGATGTTTTTCAGGTTTTATTAATTATTTTTTATAAAAATTAGGTTCAAGCTTTAACCAAAACCACGTAATTCAACAATTTTTTATTGAGCTTGAGGCCGTTTTTAATGAACAACTTATTGTGGAAAAGCAACAATAATTTGGAAAAAATGGTAGAAGTGATAGCAATTTCGGAAATCACCACATTTCCTCATCAGACTTCTCAGTAGGATTCGAACCGACGATCCCACTGACTCAGCCAGTTGCCTACGCCCTGTGCTAAGTTCGCCTTGTGAATTATTGTTGCTTTTTTCCCACTTTTTCATTTTTTAAGCCAACAAATCAAGCGTAAGTCAAACTTTATAAGGAATTTAGAAAAACTCAACAAATGTTCATCAAAATTTTGAACTTTTAAATCTGAGTTTTTGGTTATGCTGTTATGTATATGGCTTCCGAAATCTCTCACAACATAAAAATAATTAAAAATCAACGCGATTTTTTAGCCGCTTGAAGGTTACACTTGTTAGACTTATATTGTAAGGGCTATAAAACTGCGTACCCAAAAATATGCTACAGATTTTCAGCCGTATTCTAACAAAGTCACAAACTTTAGCTCATCACTGCTGTGATTTCTACCGCGCCTCAAAGCTTGCCGTTAAAAAAATATGCCGCTTCAATTCAATTTTTTTTTAATTTTTGTGTATTTTTCTAGCACTCAAAATCGAATTTTTCGTGACACATTTCTCGGCGCACTTGAAATCACAAGAGTGCTGAGCTAAGTTTTGTGACTCTGTTAGAATAGAGGGGTTAGAGTAAAAAGTTCGAGATTTTGATAAACAATTTCTGGAATTCTCCTAAATTTTGTATAAAGTTTATTTTTAGTTAAATTTACGTGGTTTTGGTTATAGCATGGACATTATTTTTATAGAAATTTACTTAAAAAACATTGTAAATATTAAAAAATAATCAACACGTGATCATTTGTTTGAGTTACTTAATATTCTAAAATAAGCTCAAAAATAATAATAAAAAAATTTAAACAAATGACGACTCCAAAAAAGCAAAACGGCGATTCGATTCAGGAAGCTCTTATTAATAGGAGAAAACGCGATTATGGATTCACTGAAATCTGTATATATTTATTATGAGTTGCATTCGATTTTCGACCTTCCCTGGCTATCGACGATGTAATGTAAAATTCGTATCAGGAGCTATGCAACCCTGTCGAAATTTTCTTAAAGTATCGAATTTTCGGTCGAACACAATTTTGCTTTCGATGCTGTAGCGTAGTGTAAGAAAATGTAAGTATTTGCGTTTGTTTTTTACTTTTAGGCGGCTAAACACTAATTAAAAAAAAAATAATTTCATGCAGATCTAAGGTCGTGAGTACTAAACAGCTGGTTTTACTTATAGTTCCAAGGTCGGTTTATCAACATGCTTTCTTTTATTTAAATATAAGCACACTATTTAGTTTAGTTACGCTGTAATAAACCCGCTTTCTTTTATTTTAATTTGCTCAATTTTTTAACAAAGCAAAACTTAAACGAGCGAAACCCACAACAGCGCTATTCTTCATCGAATGGGCGTCCTAATACCAAATGAAAATCCATACTATCAGCCCTTTTGACCACAGTCGAAGATCGAATGCAACTCATAATAGGGGCCCATATTTCATATATGTATGTGTTCGGCGCAAAACTTCCAAGCTGTAGTATGCCGAAGCAAGCACACTATTATGATTAGGCGCTTAATGCGCGGAGAGCCTTACCCTGCGGTGAAACCGCGGACTAGTGAATAAAGTTTCCAGTTCCGTACAAGATCTTTATCGCCAAAAACGAACCAGTCCTCTACTAACTAGATCCCCACCAGTTCAAAATCAGCGAAATGTGGTACTCTTAAAAAAGCTATTTTATTTCACGTTTTTCATTAGAAATTTCTATCTAAGGTGACGAATTTAGAATTGGATCGGAATTATAGAAAGAGGGATGCAGAACGAACTAGATCTTATCTATCGAATTTAGAACTAGTTCAGAACTATCGAAATATCGATGCAGCGGGGGCTTGTTTACTTTAAATAGATATGTGTTTGGCGACTTTTTCGTTCAAATGAACTTTCATTCTGCAATTCGCAGATGCTTTTTCATAGTTTGGAAAAAAAGAACAAAAGTTTGTGTTAACATGTTAACATCTTGGGACCGTCTGGAATCCAACCAATAACAACAAGCACCTCTGCAAAGTCAGCTACAGCCAAAGGTATGTAAACATACATTTCTTACAATCATTCAAACAAATTTAATTTCAAATTGATAAAAACATTATCATGATACTTTTTTCTTTCGTCTATCGTTTTTAGAACTGCTTCGTAACTATAGAATTTAGAACTAGTTCGGAACTATCGAAAAAGATATGCACCGGGGGGGCAATGGACACTTCCTAGACCATCGTCATGTTAAATTCGCCAGTTGTTTGCATGCAAAAGAGATTTATCGCGAACCAATACTGGGTCTAAATGTACTAGAAGCGCACCAGTTCAGAACTAGAGATTTTCGCCACAGGGTTAGCTTCATGAAGAAAAAAAAGCGTGAATTTTTACATATATATGTAAATATGTATGTATTTCTCAATGTGTACAAAACAGTATTTCTTTACAAAAGGGTCTCTCATTGAAATTATTACAAAAAACAAATAAAAAAAGTAGTAAAAATGGAAAAATTTAAATTTCTTGAGAGCTGCAAACTGTTTTTAGAAATTTGTATATGAGAAAATTTCTTTCTCATTCTTGAACGTGTTTCTTTTTGGGTTTTTTATTTTTCTTGAGCGCTAATAGAGCATAGATACTGGTGCCAAGACTTAATGTTTAAACTTCTGTACACTTGTCGTGTAAAACCTATATCTATTTGTACTTACATACGTACTGTTTACATTAGTGCTGGGCAGTATCGATACCAAAAGTACTCAGAACTCGATTCTCAAAAGAATCGAGAGCACCCGATTTTTAAAAGTATCGATACTGAGTACCCCAAAGAACTCAGTACCCACAAAAGAGCTCAGTACTCACAAAAGAACTCGAAAGTACTCAGTACTCATAAAAAGAAATCCTAAGTACTCAGAACTTAAAAGAACTCGAAAGTACTCAGTACTCAAAAATACTCTGTTCCAATAATCGCTTTGATACATGTACTCAGGATTCGATTTAAGTCGAATAGACTTAAAAAGTACTGAGTTTTATTTACATTTAACGGTATTCAGAAATGATTTGACTCAATTTGCAGTTTCAATAATTTTCAAGTACAATACTTATACCCAGTACAGTTAGCCAATTATTTGACGTAATTTGTGATTCATATATTAATTTGAATAAAATACTGCCAGCTTGTGAGATTTCTACACTAAGTATTGAAATATTACCAACATGTCTATATTTAAAGAAAGTACTCAGTACCCTGAAAAATACCCGATCTTTAAAAGTATCGATACCAAAGAACTCGATCCTCAAAAGTACTCGATACTGCCCATCACTAGTTTACATACATACAATGTTTATGAATTACTCGAATGCTAAAGAAATATGCCTGGCATTTTCCGACACGCAAAATTAATTGATTGTGAAACAGATTACCCTCAACATTTGCGCCTATTTATACCTACAAATACCACCAAAAAACATATATTTTCCATTGCGGCATTAATAGAATAAAAGAGCATAATAATGGCAAATTGTAGTGTTTGCATTTGTGTACATATGTAAATGCATACTTATTGTGTTCGGATTGTTCATAAAATTCTGAACCTAAAAGCCTAATAAACCAAAACAGAAGTCATTAAGCTAATTATGTAGATTTGGCTTAATGATTACCATCTACTTAGTGCTTACTGGCACTAACTTACAAGCATACAAATGTATGTACATACTTTACAATTTCTACTACAGTGATTTTGCTTAGTTTGAGGAGGAGGAGTCTGTTTTTGTATGTTTAATTTTTTTTACATTTATCAAATGCCCGATTATAAAAATTTCAGTGGTGAAGACTACTTCAGAAGCAAATAATATGCGTCTGTCATCATGTCCTACGTTCTTAAATTAGGGCTAGGCTCTTATTTTTATTATTTCAGAGTTTCAATCAAAGGGCATGATGTCTCTTTTTTGGATTTCACCGAGCGATGGCGCTCCCTGATAATGGTAGATAATGAAAACTTTTTATCAATTCCTCAAAAAAATTCAGCCAGCGCAGTGAATAGACAGCCGCTGCACAGTGGTTCAAAACTGGCATTTAGTGTTCATAATTCACTTGAGTCTTCATTACCACGTTTTTTTCACTCAATTTGATAATTTTTTTTAATGGAAGCTTGTAAAATTTGCAAAGTGCAGAAAAAGTATCAATTTTGAAAAAAATCGATTTTCCTGTTCCAACTAATAGGTGTTACATAAGAAAACTAGGAGAAAACAATTGTAGTCATTTGTTTATTCAATCCCCACTGATACCTAAATTTTAAATAGTTCTACTGGAATAATAACAATACTTCCATAGCAAAAGTTCAATGATTTATTTGTGAGCTTTATTTTACTGATATTAGGGTGGTATCTTAGGATGGTAAGAACTGAGATCTGGTGGGAAAGTACTAGAACGGGGTACTTTAGCCTATGAAGTTTGAAACAAAATATATCGATATATCACGCTTTAAGATCCGACTGTAAATGCCGAAAATATAACGAAAAGTGTAAAAAACGACCCTTACCATGGACCAAAAAAAATTTTTTTTCGGAATTGTCTTGAAAAAATACTTTAGACTCAGGGGTGTATGGCGCACTTTTTTCCGGTACGGTCTGATGTACATATTTCCTTTTTTACCGTTGTCGCACCTCTAGTGTTATTTTATAAAAACAATTTCGAACTTACTTATCTACTTTGTACGGAAAAAACGCGTTACAGCGTCAACAAAAAAAAATTGCCAAAAATCAACGGCAAGTCCTAGCTACTTGAAACTTGCATTTGTAATGACCAGGGAACGGATTTTATGGAAATTGCCTTTTTTTCTGCTAACGAGATAGAGCATATTCAATTAAGAATGTCCACGATTTAGCTTTCCCTGATTCCATATATGCACATTTGATGTTGCCTTTTTTTGCCTTTTTTAAGATATTTGCCTTTTTTTTGCCTTTTCTACCTTTAAAAAAGTTATTATAGCATTTACAATTTTTTTTTTTTTGATTAAAAAATATACACATGCCCATGCGGCTTATAGAAGCGCGGAGACCTCTTGCCAAATTGGTGTTGGAAAAATTCAAAGCCGTTTTCTCAGCTAACGAAGGCTTGGAGACAAGGCGAGGAAAACGCCCTTATTCCTGATGGTATGAACGTTTCAAACGTTCCATATTTAAATTGGGTGCCGCTTGTATCAACTTACGTCGAGCACACATTTAGTATATTCAAGGCTTTTCTTCGCGAAACTCGAATGAAAATGCTGCCAGAAAACTTCAAAATGCATCTTGTGGTTCAATGTTACTACAACTATACAGATTAAAGTTTTACGAGTTAGAAACCCGAAAGGATAAAATAGTCAAAGATTCAAAGTACAAATTTTTC
>NW_023458562.1:47713952-47720301 GCF_013731165.1 Rhagoletis pomonella | reverse complement strand
GGCTTACCCTTAAATAGGCTCTATAGTTAAGCGTATAAAAATACGACCGCTAGGTTGGACATGTCGTGCCTATGGATCATAAGTTATGATTCATGATTCATGACCATGTATGGGCAGAGACTTAGAGCGCGGTTACCCACGAATGTGTACGTAGCGTAGCGTAGAGTACGTAGAGAGATATCAAGTGTGCTGATAGAAAGAGAGAGAAGCAGCGTCCACGTCGCGGTCATGCGGTGGTGAGTTTTTGTTAACACCCAGATCCCATAAGATAGATCGTGTCAGCTGACACGTTCTCCGTTCTTATGTCCGTGGTTAACTGCGCTTTTAGCAGGTGCTAAATATGGCACCTCATAGCTAAGGATGGTTGGCAGCCCTGGTAAGCATCACGTGTACGTATACAAGCGAGAGCGTAACGATGAGAACGCGCCAGCATGCAAAATGACTATCATCTTTTCCCTTCAAAATGCCGCCTTAAGTGGATAGACATCTTAGAAAGGAAACATTTTAGAGCTAATTTTGTTAAAGCATAAAAATCGCGATTTTTAAATCTTTTGATTCGAACAGGCGGAAACGAGCGTTTCTCAGAATTTAATTTTGCAAGTATGTATTTCAATAATTTTGCAAATATTTCAATAATTTTTGCTTTTTGTAATAGATACGTAAAAAGCAATTTGGTTGTTTTTTCAATTTGGTTCTTTTTTCCAGATTTTGGTTGGTTATTTTTTTAACAAGTGGCAACCGTGGGTACAAACGCATCATTAATTTGACGCGAAGTGAAAATAGGCTGGTTTTCTTTATACATCATCTTTTAAATTTGAATTATTATTATAATGAATTCGAATTATTGTTCGATACCATTTCGGTCAACCGTGCAAATTAGTAATTAATGAAATGTCCTATAAAAACTGCAGATTTTGTTTGCTTTTGAATACGGCTTCATCGAGTGCGCTATAAATACCCAGCTATATGTAAATGCTTGAAAGCAATATGTTTTGAGTCAAATCAGGTTTTTGTTAATGCGGTTCTTCCGTAGGTATAAACAAGGTAACATTCCCACTTTTAGCTCACGCTTGTTTGTAGTAGTGCCCACCTTTGGTCATGACATTCCGGTGAAAAAAATCCTTCGACTCGGCACTCATGAATGGACTGCAAAAGCAAAAACTACCACGAACAAAATGGAAGGACCGAGTGCAGAAGGACTTGTCTAAATTTGAGTTAAATAGTTGGTGGAACTTGGATAGGAAAGCAGAGAGCCGATTTACAAAGTTAATTAACACGATCAATAAGAAATAAGATCACACTTCTTGGTTTTTGCAAACCAGCCTATCGACCAGTTGCAAAACCGCCTAAATCGCTGTTGTGGCAAAAATTAGATCTGATAACAATGAACTCCAGGCTTCGAGATTTATACATAAAAGTCGTTATTAAAGCAACAGATTTGTAAAATAATAGCTAGAGAAAAATACCGCCTATCAAGGCAATGCCACAGCCATAAGTCTCGATGGATTATTTGGTATTAACGGATGTTTCGCTATGGAAACTGAATGAAAATGACAGCAAAAAAAAAATAATCATCAAAATTCAAAGCGAATTCTTAGCCACCTCAAAATTGCACTTTATTGAGCTAAAATTTAAAGTGGTATGCTTTCGAATTTTCTAAAAATTCTTAATAAAAAGTTTGTTGTTGTTCTAAAATTTTGTTGAAATTTTTCTAAAAATTTTAAAATTTCGACTTATATGGTTTTTGTTAGATAATGAGCTTAATTTTTATAAAAAAATAATAAAGATTAAACAAAAAAAAAAATAGTCAAAACTGGTCAATATCATGTGCCATGTATTCATACAAAATAAAAAAATTGGGACGACAAGTTTTTTGTAGTTACGCGATTATAACGAACTTCTATTGAAAACTTTGAACGAATTTGTTTGTCGTGATTGGGATAAAGAAAAATATTTGTGCTTTCACACGATTGAGATATGATTTGCACCAAATTTTGGGAGAATTCCCAATCGTGTGACGCTGCCTTAAATACTTCTCTCCTTGCTCTACATACATATTAAGCAGGTCTAGTGCCTTCGTCCTATTGTAGTAAGGCTACAGTTCCTTGTCTATTTTTCAAGTCTGTATAACCGACCACGACCGTCGGCCGCTGTGGTGTAATGGTAAGCAGTGCGCGCTTCCACTCATCAACACCTGGGTTCAAGCCCTGGTCAAAGCAACATCGCAAAAAAATATAGAAAAAGGTTTTTTCTCAACAGCGGTCGTCCCTCGGCAGGCAATGGCATGCCTCCGAGTGTATTTCTGCCATGAAAAACAGTTTCTCATAAAAATACCATCGCCGTTCGGAGTCGGTGTAAAACTGTAGGTCCCTCCGCTTTGTGTGACAACATCAAGGCGCACGCCACAAGTCGGAGGAGAAGCTCGGCCAAACACTAACATATGTGTAAGCGCCAATCTATTATTATTATAACCGATCACCTTTTCCTTGCCAGTCCAAGAAAATACAAACTAATTTCTCTTTGAACGACTCCATGCCTCGGATTCCTTAATATCATTGTCTTCAATGTTCTTATGTCCGAGAGCCCAGACAAGAGAGACGCTTTTTGATGCAGATACTAGATTCTGGAAATCGCTCCGATAAACTATTTGGTGGCTGGTGCTGCTAATGCTAACAGAGCCGTTGGCTGTCAGGGTTCAGTGCTGCTTACTAAGACTTACGTTTGGATCATTCCCTTGATGAAGAGACAAGGAGACGACGAGTTCCTCGGAGTACACGCCCCCACACCGAGGTCTATCTTTGAATCGTCGGTATAGAGAGATATTTATACACATATGTACATACATATGAGGCCATAAGAGCAGAAGTGGCCTAACCAAACTTTTTTTTTTGTGTACTTCCCTACTTAAAATAGTTTCAAATGAGATAAATTTTAAAATGATGTAGCTTATTTTTTTATTCTAAGGTACATAGCTACATAGCATACCATCAAGTTACTTTGAAATTTATCACATTTGAAACAATTTTAAGAAGTTAAGTACAAGAAAAAATTTGTGGGTGAGGCTACTTTTGCTCTCATGGCCTCATATATACTCTGAAAACTCTGGTGGCCGCGGTTATACCTTAAAAAAGTATATCGGTTTCTTCGTTTCATACAAATGTGGAGCTCTCAGTAAAAGCTTTGCGTTTTACGAAGTTTTCAAGTTTTTTTTCAGTTAAAGGGGTACATTATATCCTAGGTTTTTTGATTCCAATAAATAAATGTTTGACGCTTAAACGTTTTCTCCGTGTTTGGTCGAGCATCTTCTCCAATTCCTGTTCGGCTTCTTGATGATGTGATACAAATGCAGAATCTACACCACCACCGAAGAAAACTTGCCATAAAGTATTAAAAAAAAGTCAAAATAAGATCAAACGGGAATTTTTCACTAATTTTTATTTGTTTTTCTTTTTATCTAATAAAAAATGTTTAACTTATTTTTCTTTGCTCTTTTCTAAATAAAAGCTATATTCACTGTTAATAGCTTTATTACAATTTTTGGTCATCACTTTATACCAACATAAGCATTTTAACTGTATGAAAACTACGTAACATAAGACCGGTTTATCCGGTTTGTTCTTAACTTCAAAACCGGTTTATCCAGTTTTTTTTTAATTTCAAAATGCAATTTTCGGAATAACTCGAAAACCGAGTTTGGTAAAAAGGCAAATAATCGAACACCCTAGTATGTAGTAGATTACATATGTATGTACATGTCTACATTGTAGTAGAACAAGAGCATACATTTCTCGCAATGCTCCCATTCACGTAATATGCATTGACATGTGTGACGCAATTTGTCGGCGACAATACAATCAACGCTTTATTCCCGGTGGCCTCAATGATTCAAGAAGCGTTAATTGCTAGGGAGCAGACAAAAGCACATACACATCTTTTAGTTACGAATCTGTAGATGAAGTGAGCGTACAATTTACATGCTGTTGTAAACCTTTTTTAAAAATTCATCGGTGGCCTTCATTTAGGTTTTTCGGGTGGTGCTTTTCACGAAGCTTCATTAGTAAATCCATAAATATTAAATGCTTAAACGTGTCATTTCTAAAACACTTTTACTTAGTTGTTTGTATGCGGATACATATTTTATGCCTTTACTAAGTGGAATTTAATGAAAATAACATGACTTTACTCACACCCGCGCATATGAGCAGCCGCAGCACCACAAAAAAGGGCCGCTATTTGCACATTGCCGCTAATCAATCTTTTATTGTTTAATTAAGTCGCCTAATTTATGGTAAATTTTTCAAATTCAGGTGACCTGCGTATTAACACAAAACACTAACATATGTACATTCATCAACACATTAATTTGTTGGTGCTGATTACTTTAAACCTTTTTGCTACTTTTTAGTTAGCATTTCGCTTTTGGTGGAATTAGACTGCCAACCGCAAAACAAATAGGTGAGAAATCAAACAGTAAACAAGGCTAGAAATATTTGAATTTCCTTTTGCACCCATACAACGGTACGAGTATCTAAATGCTTTGGATTAAGTTTATTTGCATGACACGGTTAGAAAAGTCCATTGCCTACTGGCTACCTTAACAAACTTCACGCGTTCGGACTAGTTGAAAATAAAGCACAACAATGCCATTGTCTGCTTTCTGCAATGCGACCCAGAATGCCGACATGCCATTAATGCTGACGCCATTGCATTTGAACCTTCGATCGATTGATCGTTTAATTGACTTGTAAGTGAGTCGATATATGTATATAAGTAAATGCAGCGATCATGCCTTTATGAATGGACGCCAATAAAACAGATTTTAATAATTGGCATGCATGATTGGATCTTCAATATCAAAACCAAATAATTTTCTTTTTGCAATGCACACTTTTAAATTTGTATTAGATTAGTTTAGACTACGTTGTTGTGGCTGCCTTCATCCATGTTTCGGTTTGTAACACACTCATTAGGCCATGAGTCCCGCTGTAATTCCGTTCCATTGGTTCAATGTTGATTCCGATCTAGAAATAAAACCAGTTAGTTAGTCTAATGCAGCGTCGTAGTTGGCAGATTATCATCGAGCTTCGGTCCAGCAAATAGTGGAAAAACGGCTGATGGAGACAGCGACGCCAAAGTCCAACCAGACCTGGGCAGTGGCCATGATAGTGCTCGATTTCTTCATCGTCATAACTGCAGCGACAGTAATCATTCTACCGCCCAATTTGCTGGCATGAGTTCTCATAATTCCTATCACCAACCCGAGTGTTCCAATTGTAGAAGAGCGTAGAATCTGTATTTATCGAGCCTTGGCCAGATAGAACGAGCTATTGGGCAAGTTGGCTAATCATCTCATCATCAATTAGCCTATTCGAAGAAATTTGTCCTTAAACTTACTTACTATATTAACGGTCGTTTTCTCAAGTAGCTTTCAAATTTTATCTGCCCTTTAAACACAAACTTTGAAAAAAAAAAATGTTTAAATGCTACTTGGTAAAGTTAGGTTTGAAACGCCGGACTCTGATTTTTGATGTGAAACACAGTGGTTTCAATACTATTATATTTTTTGTTACAAGGTCGGTTTGGTCGACATCTGTGATACTTCTTAGCCAATTCAGGATCGATCAGGGGTCCCACTGTTTTACAATAAAAATACTTCAAATTAACAAAAGTAAATAAAAAAATTTGGCAGCTTTCATAATGACTAGAAACTAAGGAATGTTTTTAGTAAGGAGTTTTTCTTGGCTTTTCAACGATGATTTCTTATTAAGTTATAAAAACAAGAATCAAAGAAACAAGAATATTTACATTCAATTTTGTATTACAGAAATTAATAAAAATATTAGTACTGCTCAACACTGCGCGATAAGTAATAAAACACTCGATGGATTTGCGAAGGGTTAGCTCGTATTTTACAACGCTTTTATCAACTTGCAATGTTGTGCGTCCAGAAACTTTCAATGTTGTGGATCCAGAAACTTTCAATGTTGTGTGTCCGACACCAAAGCAAAGCTTTGAAAAGTTCCTATAAAAAAGCATAGTGCATAGGGCGACAGCTGTAGTGAATAGGGCGAGGTAGATGACATCTAGATGTCGCCCTATGTACTACGTTTGCTACAGCGGAAATAGACGACACGCCATTTCTTTAAATAAAATTAATTGGTGCTCGTTTGTATGTACATACATATGTAAATGCATGTGTGTGCACCTTTCTATTAATATCGTTGAATTATTTTAATATCTATTGCAAACTTTTATTCAGACAGGACTAAAAAGTAGAAAATAAATAATATAAAAAAAACTTTTTAATATACAACGCTTTTATAAATGGACTAAAAAGTAGAAAATAATA
>NW_023458562.1:47712072-47713852 GCF_013731165.1 Rhagoletis pomonella | reverse complement strand
CCCACAAATTTTTTCTTGTACTTAACTTCTTAAAATAGTTTCAAATGTGATAAATTTCAAAGTAACTTGATGGTATGCTATGTAGCTATGTACCTTAGAATAAAAAAATAAGCTACTATCATTTTAAAATTTATCTCATTTGAAACTATTTTAAGTAGGGAAGTACACAAAAAAAAAAGTTTGGTTAGGCCACTTCTGCTCTTATGGCCTCATATGTATGTACATATGTGTATAAATATCTCTCTATACCGACGATTCAAAGGTAGACCTCGGTGTGGGGGAACTCGTCGTCTCCTTGTCTCTTCTTCAAGGGAATGATCCAAACGTAAGTCTTAGTAAGCAGCACTGAACCCTGACAGCCAACGGCTCTGTTAGCATTAGCAGCACCAGCCACCAAATAGTTTATCGGAGCGATTTCCAGAATCTAGTATCTGCATCAAAAAGCGTCTCTCTTGTCTGGGCTCTCGGACATAAGAACATTGAAGACAATGATATTAAGGAATCCGAGGCATGGAGTCGTTCAAAGAGAAATTAGTTTGCATTTTCTTGGGCTGGCAAGGAAAAGGTGATCGGTTATAATAATAATAGATTGGCGCTTACACATATGTTAGTGTTTGGCCGGGCTTCTCCTCCGACTTGTGGCGTGCGCCTTGATGTTGTCACACAAAGCGGAGGGACCTACAGTTTTACACCGACTCTGAACGGCGATGGTATTTTTATGAGAAGCTGTTTTTCATGGCAGAAATACACTCGGAAGCATGCCATTGCCTGCCGAGGGACGACCGCTGTTGAGAAAAAACCTTTTTCTATATTTTTTTGCGATGTTGCTTTGACCAGGGCTTGAACCCAGGTGTTGATGAGTGGAAGCGCGCACTGCTTACCACTACACCACAGCGGCCGACGGTCGTGGTCGGTTATACAGACTTGAAAAATAGACAAGGAACTGTAGCCTTACTACAATAGGACGAAGGCACTAGACCTGCTTAATATGTATGTAGAGCAAGGAGAGAAGTATTTAAGGCAGCGTCACACGATTGGGAATTCTCCCAAAGTTTGGTGCAAATCATATCTCAATCGTGTGAAAGCACAAATATTTTTCTTTATCCCAATCACGACAAACAAATTCGTTCAAAGTTTTCAATAGAAGTTCGTTATAATCGCGTAACTACAAAAAACTTGTCGTCCCAATTTTTTTATTTTGTATGAATACATGACACATGATATTGACCAGTTTTGACTATTTTTTTTGTTTAATCTTTATTATTTTTTTATAAAAATTAAGCTCATTATCTAACAAAAACCATATAAGTCGAAATTTTAAATTTTTAGAAAAATTTCAACAAAATTTTAGAAGAACAACAAACTTTTTATTAAGAATTTTTAGAAAATTCGAAAGCATACCACTTTAAATTTTAGCTCAATAAAGTGCAATTTTGAGGTGGCTAAGAATTCGCTTTGAATTTTGATGATTATTTTTTTTTTGCTGTCATTTTCATCCAGTTTCCATAGCGAAACATCCGTTAATACCAAATAATCCATCGAGACTTATGGCTGTGGCATTGCCTTGATAGGCGGTATTTTTCTCTAGCTATTATTTTACAAATCTGTTGCTTTAATAACGATTTTTATGTATAAATCTCGAAGCCTGGAGTTCATTGTTATCAGATCTAATTTTTGCCACAACAGCGATTTAGGCGGTTTTGCAACTGGTCGATAGGCTGGTTTGCAAAAAGCAAGAAGTGTGATCTTATTTCTTATTGATCGTGTTAATTAACTTTGT
>NW_023458562.1:47711828-47711972 GCF_013731165.1 Rhagoletis pomonella | reverse complement strand
AATAATAATAAATTTAATTAAAATTCCTCCGCCCGATAACTCGAACCTCGGATCTATCTAATGAAACACTCGGCCATTGCGACTATTCGAGAAGCTCAAGCACAATGACATACACGTGTTTTCTGTCAAAAGAGTTTTTCACCA
>NW_023458562.1:47687933-47708828 GCF_013731165.1 Rhagoletis pomonella | reverse complement strand
TATATTATTTATTTATTTTATGGCCTGCTAAAGTTTTCATGTCTCGGCCTAAGTAGTTTTCAAAATAGTGGAAAAAATTGTTAAAATAAATGTCTGAGTGAAATTATAAGTAAAAACATATATAGTAAAATTTCATGGGAAATATTTTCGTAGAATATTTTAACCCATTAGCTCCCGCCTGAAAGGGTCGTTTTGACCCTTACTTCAAGAAATCAAGAAACCCCGCAAAAAGCATATTTGAAAGATCGTTAGAGGATTTATATATTCTAAAAAATTATTTTTCGGAAAATTTTACTAGTGGTCTTCTCAGGAAAAAGCTTCATGCCACCAACGCAAAAGTTCCTACAAAATTAAAATAAAAATTCAACAAAAAAAATTTGTTTTTTTACAAACAATTTTTAAATTTGAGTTTAGCTGTTATTCCTTCTTGGCATAGATTTTTTTACTTAGGCCGAGACATGAAAACTCTAGTAGGCCATAGAATAAAAATACGAGCTAATTTTTGCAAATCCATTGAGTGTTTTACTACTGAATGGGAATACTTTCCGAAAATGTAAACAAATTTCATTCGCTGAGGGTGTTTGCCGATAAAAAAAAATTTAATGAGAAATGGAGATGCCATACTCGATATGATAAAAATCGATGCCGCCAAGAAAAAACTCGATATATCGATACTGACATCGATATATATGGCATGCCATTAACTGCAGTAGCCTTGTTGTTTTCAGCCGAAATTGCTATTTGTACATCATCTAGATAACAACTAGGGGAGTGTATTTCTGCATTAGCGGCGGTCTCACCAAAATCAAAAACCCGCTTCAAGCTTTGCAAATATTTCGATAAGTTCCCCTGTCGCTTCTCACCTAGATCCGCCAATCTTATAATTTGATATGCGATGCGGCTTTTGTTTTTTCCTTTTTTTTTGCTTATAGTTTATCGCGGAATCAGACAATCAATTTCATTTTCATTATAAATACTTTCGCCGATTGTTTTGCCAGACTTCGAGAATTTTGTTTATTTTATTTGTAGTGGAAAATAACGTCAGCTATGAGAAGGCTGTTCGGCTGTTATTCAACAAAAAAAATTGAACGTCGTACGCTAAATTAAATAAATAAACAAATAAACATAAAAGTCACTTCCACATGAGGCGTTAGGTATTTAGTTACTTACTTAGTTAAAAAGCGCATTCAAATATGCAATTTTGCATGCCTATATGTGTATTTATGTATGTATATACACATACACAAGCATGCACTCATGTACGTACATACATAACTATGTACATACATTAGACCGTAGCAGAAAAAATGTTCGCAGTTTCAAAAAAAAAAAACCCTTTTTGGCCGAACGTAGGGGCAATTTTTCTTCATATCTCAAAGTATAATACATCGGTGTTCTTGTTTTGAGCAGAAAATTTTTTGTTCGAAAGTTTCATTTACCTCAAGTGCTTAGTTACTACTTACTTACCCACTATATCTCAGTTCTTACCACCCTAACGAACCAACCGAGTGTTAGTAAACTTAAGCTCTCCAAAAATCTTTAAACTTTTGCTAAGGAGTATGTTGAGTATTTCAATATAACTATAAAAAGATGTATTCCGAAGGTAGGTGTCACTTAAAAGTTTAAAAAGCGGACCCTGGGATTCGCCAAAAAATAAAATTTGTTTTCGAAATTGCGTTGGAAAAAATACTTTAGACAGGGAGTGCACGGCGAAACTTTCTTTTTGTAAGGTGGTACGGTCTAATGCAAATGCACAATCATATGTACATATGTATGTATGTATATTTGTGCAAATGTCATTTAATTGTGAATTTGTTTGCATACATATATTCATGTATGTGCAGCAATTGATTAGTTAACAACAATTCGTTTAAAGTCAACTAACAAGTGCATTCACTTGTCAGTCAATAAAAAATGTGTGGAGCTTTTCTTGTTGTTGTAGTTGTCGTTGTTGGTTTTGTTAAGTGTTTTAATTGAGTAGAAGAATAAATTCTTTATTAAAATTGGGACGTAAAGCTTGTTTCCCAGGAAAACAGTATAAATACTGATACATTTGTGGAGTACATGCATACATACATTAATACATATGTATGTATGTAAGTTTCGCTAGCTTAGATTGAAAACTCGCCAGGTCCACTTTTTATGAAAACTCATATTTTGATATAGGATGCAAGAGAAATTAAATTTGCATGGTTTGGAAAAGGGTTGACGGACTTGTTTTATATTTTTCTCGTTTATATTCAATGAAAGGCAAATTTACTTAGTCCAAAAGAGACACCGAAGTGAGAAACGGCATAAATATGCAATACGAAATCTTTAAACAAAGATCGAATCCTTCGGATTCGTATGGAGTTACGCTAAACGTTGTATTTAAATTTCTCCTTTAAAATTTGTATAAATGGACTTAGCAACTTTTCACACTAAGCTAGCGATATGTAACTCAGCCATATGAAACACACATAGGGTTCTAATTAGATCATCGTCTTTTTCTATTGAACAAAATTTTAATTCTGGAAGTGCAGTCAAGTAGATTAAATCAATTACAACTGCCCCCCAGTTGGACCGTGCAGAAAGCGGTTCTGAAAATAATGCTTTTTTAGTTACTAATTTCTTCATGGGAAACTTGAAGTATCCACATTCCATTTCTGTATGAAAAGTTAGTAAATATCTGCGTGGAAAAGTAATCGCATTCTTTTCTCACCATAATGGAAGCAAACAAAAAACTGATTGCTATTTGTTCAATAAACATACCTCAAGGTCAAAATTAACCCCACGTCTCCATTCTCTACTAAATGTGTCTTAACATCTGTCAAATTTCTTTTTTAACTTTGTCCCATTTTCTCATGTGGGCAACTTGCTGTCTTAACATATCACTTTCGAAATGGCATCAAGCCAATCAGATCGATCTGTACCCAAAGTAAATGGCGCGGTAGAATGAAAACTGAGTTGTCAAACTACAAAATGACAGCTGATGTTAAGACAGCGATCGTAAGAAATTCGGCAAGACAGATATGGTTTAACAGTAGAAATTTGCGGTCTCCACCTGACATTTCTGTATTACCACAGCTTTTTTTAACAGAATCTGTAGAAGGGGGAGACGTGGGGGAAAACATACTAACAGGGTTGTATGAAAAAATTCATTCAGTTGGCACTCCATTTAGCACTAATTGAGCAATTAATACTAAATCAAATAAGTTTTTTTTTTCAATTTAAATTGGATTCCTATCCGAATTAGGGCCAGTTTTTAAATGTCTGGTTAACACTAACTACAGGTTAAAGATCGTTATCGGCGTACTCGCCTCCCTGTCATATGTTATGGAGTCGATCACGTCAATAACAATGTTTGATCCGCGGTTAGGGTTAACCGAACATTGAGAAACTGGCCTTTAGTGTGGTGACTGCAGCATTACCGACGACAAGGACATGCTAGTTTTGCATACGCCCTGTATTCTACGCTCTAAGACTTTAGGTCAACGAAAATTCTCTAGATCCGAAATAATATTGGGAATCTTTGGGGACTTAATCCGGATCAAATGCAGTTAATTCTCGACGTAATTCCGAATTAATGAGTTGATTCGGATCATCGCTGCCGTATGTCTATGCCATAAGAGTAGAGCGAAAAATATTAAGGGATGCTTGTACTCTTATTTATTTAAACAATCATGTGTAATACTACATTCCCACTGCCCTTTCATCATTTCGATTTCAATCAGATTTTAACGAAATCCCATCAAAATACTCATGCAAATTTGGAAAATAATTATGGGTCATGGCCTAAAGGTATCTTGAAATCAAGTACAAACCACACATTCATACCTACACGTTCTAAACTAATGTTAACAAAATCGCAAGAAGGTACGGTGGAAACATTTAAACAAGTTTTGAAAATTTCGAGGTGGAACTCTTTGATTTCAGTGCAGTGGGAATGTGCTATAAGTCTTTATAAAGAAATAACAATTTTGTATTCATCTTTTTTTAGTTTCACCAAGCACTTCCGACTGAATAAAGCTGCGTTTAAATACGTACTGGATATGTTGGAGCATGTATGTATGTACAGTGACGCTCACCTAAATAGCACACTTTTATTTTTTACAATATTCACAATAGGCTGGGTCGATTTTGTATGGGGGAAAATAAAAGGCATTTGACCGTATTGTAATAGTAATATTATGATGTCTTATGTCTAAGCCAATTGTTATTGGCCACGAAAGATTAATTCAAAACGTATCTTTAGCCCGCGCAATTGAATCAAAATGTATGAATTTTGAAAATGAAGCTTTGGCTAGTAATATCTATGGGATGCGTCAATTGTTATAAACAGGACGATATAGCAAATTAAGGGCTATTAAATTTAGTACCTCACGTTCATTTGTCATTTTTCAATAAGTCTCCAAGTTTTTAAGATATTAAGATAAAACTTACAAAAACTGTAATTTTCCCTTATGAATTTTCAATCCTTCATTACTTCAGCAACCAAGTGAAAAATACAAAAAAGTGAGACGAGATTTATTTCAAACGTTTAAATGTTTTCGGATGTTTATATAATATTAAAATGACCATGGACTTGGTCACGCCGATTTGGTCAGTTTTCAAGATCGTGGTGAATGAAGTCAAAGATGTATTGTCAAAGTTTGGGAATCGTTTGATAAGCTAATAGTAGTTTCAAGCATATAATTATTTACAAACATTAACATAATACAATTAGGGTGAGAAACGCCCACTTTAAGTCCATTTATGTTGTCTTGAAAATTGGTGCGGAATGGTTTCATTAGTCACCGAAGAACCACATTTTTCGCGGTTTCTAAATTTGCCGTTATATGAAGGTAGGGGGGGTGCAATGAGTGTTTAGATATACAAAAATATTTTAGTTAACTCCCTTATGTGAGAAAGTGACTGTAGATAACTGCGATAGTCTTTAACATATCCTGAGAAATCCTTTTGAGGACTCTCCAATTGGACGATATTGCTTTGCATTCAGCTTGAACGAAAAAAGTCACTCCCTGGCACACTTTGCTGCAGTACGGTTCTTTCATTTAAAGGTTATTTATACAATTGAAGAGACATTTTTTTCGAAAAAAACTTGAGATCCGCTTAAGTTTTTTGATATAACTTTGGTAAATGTTACTCGATTGGTACGTAATAATTATCAAATTGAAGGCGAGACTTACTGTTACTGATTTATGCTAGTAATATGATGAAAATCATTCAGATTATAAACAGATTATTTAAAAGAAAAATGTAAAAAAAAAAGTTTGTCATTTTCCTACATTTGCAATTTTTCTATTGTATGTATAAACATATGTTAACTAATTAGTGTTTCTAGAAGTTGTGCCGGTTCAGTGTTTCCATACTCATTTGCATAAACAAAATTTTTCCACGATGATGGAAAATAATGGCTTTTCTATTAGAGCTACCGAAATTGTTCCTAAATTTGCAAAATTTCGCAAACTATAGCTAATATTAAAAAAAGGATTCGAATATTTGGAACCAGTGACCTAAATGATGTTCTTAACATCGTTTGACTATAGGTCAGTGCAATTATCAAGAGAACAATTAAAATTTTATTGAAAACAGATACCTTTGAGATTAAACATAAGCAAAAGGGCTGCGATTAATGATATTTGACTTTATCTTTTGCGTTAACGGATTCATTATCTAAAAATATGCACCAAACGTTTTTGCTGAACCCAGAATTTTTAACAAGATTTGGTCTTATTCGACTAGTGTGCTGTGGGTCACTTGGCGGTCGATGCGCGGGCTCTTACAATTAAAATAAAAGACTAATATTTTGCAGGCTTCTTGTTCACTTCATGATACAATATATTTTCACTATTACCTAGGGATTTGAGAAAAATTAGATTATCGACCCGCCCTAATTCACAATGCTTTACGTGATACATTTTTTCGTAAATTTTTTATAAAAATATAGTAGATCCTATAACATAAACCATATAACTCAAAGTTTAAAGTTTATATTTATCAAATTCAAAAAACTGTCCTCAAAATTTTCAACTTTTTTTCAGAACTTTAACAGCCCGATTCTGTGCACTTGATAAATTGAAAATCTTTATAATTTGTCAATTTTTTATTATTTATCAAGAATTGGTATTCTAGCACACATATCAAAAGCTCTTTTCTTGATAAATTATCAAGATTGAAAATGCTATTGACAAATTAAATATTCATGTGAAATTTATAAATTTTGTATATTAATAAACTAGCAAACCCGGCGAACTTCGTCCCACCCAAAATTTTTATATATTTTATTGAAACTTTTTGGTCCAACATTTTCACCAACAATTCACGTTTACGATTTTCATTGGCACATTTGTCTGCTAAGATTAAGGTTTGGTGGTCATTTGCCGCTTTAAATAACCTAAGGAAAGTGTTATATCCGTCCTTGAAATTCTCCAGTTGTGCGGCATTTCATAGCACGGTTATTCGCAAAGCGAAATAAATTTTTTCCTCTTCACTCCCTGGCGGCAACAATGACCCGGTTCTATAGTGAATTTCCTAGAAGCTTTACAGTATAGTAGGTTGCAATTTTAAAATGGGTGCGAATCATTGTTCTAAAGAAATGCAATATACATATACTTATTTTGGACGAAATACCTTAAAAGTTTGAACGCATAATAATATTGGAAAATCACATCCATTGGGCCAATTGCCCCGCAGGAGCGTTCGATATACTCAATGGTGCACAGGTCGATTTAATCTGACCTTCACGGCCCCTTTTCTCACTTGGCTATTTTTAGTAATAGCTCGACTTCAGCACCACTTGACAGCACGTTTTTGCAATAGTATTGCATACATATTTAAAACATTAGCCAAATCGGATCATAAATAAGATTTTTAGTAATAACTCAACTACAGCGCCAACTGTCGGATTAAATTGTGAAACTAAACCATCCAGAGACCCACTCAAATACACAAAAAGTTTCGTTAAAATCCGTACAACCATTTAGGAGGATTTCACTCACAAACACACCTACAGAAGAATAAAAAAATGCATTCAAAGATAGCTAAAGGTCGGTACGTTTGTAGGCCTCACACCCCTTTTCAAATAGCCCAAATTTTCTCCATGAGTATGGGCTTGATTTCAACTATATACATATCTTCATACGAAGTTCCGGTACTGTACCATGAATACTTTCAGAGATATTTTTCTTTCAGAGATATGCAGTATAAAAATTCGATTTATATGGGAGGTTCCACGCCCCCCTTTCCAACAGCTGCCCTCCTTCTTCATGAGTATGCGATTGATTTCGTTTATCTCCATACCAAGTTCCAGAACTCTACCATGAACACTTCCAAAGATAGGCACTATGAAAAATTCGGTTTGTATGGAAGATTCCACGCCCCCTTTTCCAATAGTTCCAATTTCTCTCCAAGAGTATGCGATTTATTTCGTACATCTCCATACAAAACTCTAGAACTCTACCAAAAAATTTCCAGAGATAAGCAGTATGAAAAAATCGGTTTGTATGGGAGATGTCACACCCCTTTTTACAATAGCTAAAATTTTTCTCCAAGGGTATGCGATCGATTTCGTATACCTCCATACCAATTTCCAAAACTCTACCATGCACACTTTCAGAGATATGTAGCATGAGAAATTCGGTTTGTATGGGAAGTGCCACGCCCCCTTTACATATAGATTTTTTTCAGCCTAAAACCATCCTTGGGACACGTGCGGCAGGTGGCAGTTTCAAAAAAATCGGTTCAGCCGCTCTCGAGCCTTGCGAAAACTAACAAACTGCTTTCTAAATATATATTAGTTGAGATATATTATATATTGTAATTATATTTTGACAGTATCCGTTGTTTCTGATTGGCGCAAAAAATCTTGCCTAGTGACTAATTCGCCCCTTGATATGGTCGTTACTTAAAGCTATTTATATTCGAAATTGCATGAAAATTGGAAAACAGGAATCTATAAGCTTATCCAGGCAAAAAGCTACCTACGTACCGAATTTTAAGCAAATCGGACCATAAATACGATTTCTTCGAACAGATCGGTCCCTGGTCCACTTCTCGGACAAAATGGATCATATATGCTAAAAAGCTACCTACGTACCGAATTTTAAGCAAATCGGACCATAAATACGATTATTTCGAATAGATCGGTCCCTGGACCACTTCCCGGAAAAAATGGGTCATATATGCTAATATATGCTAAAAAGCTACTTACGTACTAAATTTTAAGAAAATCGGACTATAATAAGATTTTTTCGAATAGACCGGTCCCTGGTCCACCTACCCGAAAAAAGTAAAATTTTTTTTTTTAGCCTAAAACATGGTGGTTACCGAAAGCTATTTGTATACAAAATTTCATGAAAATCGGACCAGCCGTTCGCGAGATTACCTGTTACAAAAAAAGGGACTTCTCTTTATATAATTAGTATAGATTTGTTTCTAACAATGAAATACTCCACGTGCCAGCATTTGAACCTGCAACGCACGGAATTATAGTCGTCATCTTTACCTGCTCGGCTACTGCAGTCAAAAGCTTTTTTGCTTTTAAATTCATATTTTTCCTATGTGACAATGAAATCAGTCCCACTCATGTGGAAGTCAGTTCCACTCATGTGAAAATCGTAGAGCTTTTTGTTTTATAAATATTGACACAGAATGCGAAGGGAGCTTTTACTTGATAAAAAGATAAAATTTCTTTACAAAAAATTTATCAAGAAAACACAGAATTGGGCGGTTAGAACCTCGTTGGGTATGCAGTTTTGTAGCTTATTTAATTTCAGTATAATAATGTGCAGGTTTGAAAATTCAGAAAATTTTTGTATCGAATCTCTTTAAAACTATGTTTTGCAAGTTGAAGTATTCGTACAACTATAAACAAACGGAAATTTTACAAAACTCGCAAAAACCATCTGAAAAAGATAAGGTTATGTGCGACGAACTAAATATACCGAGCCCTAACCGCCAAAATAACGTAAGCGACATTTTTTTCAAAATTTTATTTTTGATGCAGAAATGCATCTAGAGGCTCTAGGAATGTTTCTGCATCAAAGAGAAAATTTTGAAAAAAATGTCGCTTACGTTATTTTGGCGGTTAGGGCTCGATACTATCTATGAATAGAAATATAAATGCCGTTATTGTCTTTTTTTATGGCTGTTTTCTTAGCCAGAAACAAATATTTAGTATTTAGCATCTTCTAAATCCTTCAATTATATTTACTTCAGTATTTAGCAACCACTAAATACCTAAGTTTTTAGCACCCTGAAATACCTAAGTACATACACAAATATTTAGTGTTTAGCATCTGTTAAACACTTCATTTACAAATATTTATTTTAGTATCTAGCAACTTTTAATGATTTAAGATTGTTTTACTTTTATCATTTAGGCATACAATCTAAATACTGCGCAGATAGCTGTGTACCCCACAAACATTTAGGTTTGAGCTCAACTTGAGGTTAGCGTTCTCAACAAAAAGAGCATTGTTCTTTGTATGAGAATAGGACTGTTTCTATAGCTGGGGAAAAGTTAGTTCTCAACTTGAACTCCAATGTGATTCTCCAATTGATTTCAAATAACATTAAAGTACTGAAATTAAAATAGTAAAATAATGTATACCTTTTTTATTGAAACGACATACATAGATAAATTTATTGTTTTACTCCTTTTGTAATATGTAGTCAATCAATATCGTATTAAAATAATTCACTTTAAAATTCAGGGGATTTAATGTTTCCCTTTTTCCATCTACAGTTCGACAATAAGTCAACCACTTCATTCACTTCGCGTTTTATTTTCTTTGAAGGCATTATTGACTTTTTGTTGGTAATTTTCCTCTTTATATAGCTTTAGTTTTTCACTTGATAATTAAAAATTTGTTTCTATATCACTTTTTACGTATCTATGCGCCGATTTTATATTTTCGAATCCATATGTTTTGCCAACGCTGCCACTTGCATATATGTATTTATTAAAAGCAGTGCTGCCATGTTGGGGAAAGTTGTTTTCCCAAGTTCATCTCAACTTCAGTCCAAAGTTAGAAAAGAGTTGGGGAATGATGTTGGATCTCAACTTGGGAACTATGAATTTCTCCACGTTTGCAGAAATATTTTTTTGGTGTTTTCTTGGGTATGTACATAAATAGGTTTTTAGTATCCGAACCAGGGATGTTTCGAATGTCATATTTTTCATATTCGCGAATGCGAATGCAAACGCGAATTTTCGGAGTGCGAATGTGCGAATGCGAATGCGAATGTTAGGAATAACATTAAAAAAGCTATAATCGACTTAAGTCATCGTTTTTGTTAATTAAAAATTTTGTATATTATTAGAACATTGAACGAGTGCGTAACCTATACAGTGCACTATGGTCTGGCGACTATCATGTGCTGGCCAAAAGTCGATAAGTAACCAAATTGATTTGAAACTTAGTGTTTGGGGGTTTTTAAGGTCGCTGATTTCGAATATATAGTCAGATTTTCGAAATTCAAAATGGCGGATCCAATATAGCAACCAAATTGTATATAGTTCTTTCCCTTTCACCAAAAACTTATATATAAGCGGGGTTTTGAAAATCGCTGATTTCGAATCTGATGTAGGGTTTTTGGAATTTAAAATGGCGGGTCCAATATGGCGACCAAATGTTATAACTTTTTCCTTTGCTGCATAAACTCATATAAATGGGGAGTTTTCGAGGGAGCTGATTTCAAATCTGATAGCAGATTTTTATACCCGAGCGCACTTGTTCACAAGGGTATATTAATTTTGTTCACATAACGGTTGTTTGTAACAGCCAAAACGAATCGAGATAGATATAGATAAATGTATACATAAATGATCAGAATGAAAAGAGAAATCGATTAAGCCATGTCTGTCTGTCCGTCCGTCCGTGTACACGATAACTCGAGCAAAAATTGAGATATCTCAACGAAATTTTGTTTGAAGGTTTCCATTTATCCAAGGTAGGTTGCTATTGAAAATGGGCGAAATCGGACTGTAACCACGCCCACTTCCCATATAACGGTAATTTTCAGAAATACGAAAACTGCGATATTTTAGTAACTACTAGAGATTATTCACTCAAAATTGATATTTACAATAAGTTTAAGACGAAAAATAAGAATATTATAATTTTTGGAAAATGGGCGTAGCCACGCCCACTTATGGTTACATGTATATGTCTTGGTAACCGCTGCACCAATTTCTTCCAAACTTGGCACAGTTGTTGGCCTTCGCACAGCATACCAAACGGCCGAAACTTTTTAAAATCGGACAATAACCACGCCCACTTCCCATATAACAGTAATTTTCAGAAATAAGAAAACTGCGATATTTTAGTAACTACTGGAGATTATTCACTCAAAATTGATATTTACAATAAGTTTTGGACGAAAAATAAGAATATTATAAATTTTCGGAAAATGGGCGTAGCCACGCCCACTTATGGTTACATGTGTATATCTTGGTAACCGCTGCACCAATTTCCTCCAAACTTGGCACAGTTGTTGGCCTTCGCACAACATACCAAATGGGCGAAAATTTTTAAAATCGGACAATAACCACGCCCACATCCCATATAACGGTAATTTAGAGAAATACAAAATCTTCGATAAATCAGTAAATATTAAAGCTAATTTATTCAAAATTGATGCTTGCGACAATTCTTTACCAAGAAATACGTTTACGGTAAATTTTTGGAAAATGGGCGTGGCACCGCCCACTTATGATCACATATATGTATATCGGTAACCGTTCTACCAGTTTTTACCAAAATCGGTATGGTTATTGTGCTTGCCACATAAAAGCAAAACGTTGAAAATTATTGAAATCGGACTAAAATTACGGCCGCTTTTCATATAATGGTAAATTTCAGAAATGCTTGAAACTTCAAAATTTCGAAATCTAAGGACTATAATTTACTAATTTGATGCGCCGCGGCTTACCATGTAGCGGTAGCTTTCGGTAAGGTGAAAAACATATACTTAATACGTGCGCCGGGTATTTAATGTTCGGCTCCGCCCGAACTTAGACTTTCTTACTTGCTTAAAGTCAAAATGACGCATCCAATATTGCTACCAAATTTTATAATTTTTTTTTTTCCCCAAAGACTTATATATAGGGGGGGTTTGGATCCAATATGGCGTTATCGGAAAAAAATTTTAGTTTACAAAATTTTTTTAATTTTTGTGTTTTCTCAAATCACCGCTGCTTCAAATAAAAACTTTTTCCTTCCTCATATTTGTATTTTTTTTTGAGAGGACACTAGCACAACAAGTATATTACTAACATTAGGCTAGATAAAAGTGGAAAAAATAACGTAACGGACAAGTTTAAACAAAAGAGTGCAAGAATGCATTTTTCACCTACGTACTTGCATATCATTCTTGCTATTTCCTTTATGTAGTTGTTATATTTATCGAATGTGCTCCGTCTAATAATATTTCGCAGCAAAACGTTTAAAACAGCAGTTTTTTCATCTTTGTTTACTGCGGCTTTTCAAACATCTGAAAGCACAGCCAAACACACCTTTTCTAATAAATAAATATAGTTTAAAAAAAACTAAAAAACACGCTTTTAAAGCATATCAAACTAAAAAGTAAAAAATAATTCTTAATATAAGTTGAAAATAATAATGAACAAAAAATACTAGTATTATTGTGAAAAAGCGTGGGGCGCTCTTTGCCATATTTTTCGTCTATCGAGCAACCCACATTTTTTCACAATAATACTAGTATTTTTTGTTCATTATTATTTTCAACTTATATTAAGAATTATTTTTGAAGTGAAAATTCTTTAGCGGCGGTTGGTTGGGTGGGAGTAAATTGGCAAATTCAGCGGAAATTGCACTCGGAAATGGTGCAACGGAAATGATGCAACGGAAATGGAGCAACGGAAATGGTTGGGGCTGAAACAAGTACTTCTTGTGTGTATGCAAAGGAAATGATGCAACAGAAATGGTGCAACGGAAATGGTTGGGGCTGAAACAAGTACTTCTTGTGTGTATGCATATGGTATGAATTTAACAAAAACTTGCTAATAAAAGGTTAGAGGATAACACTTAGAAACGACAATACAATAATGAAAGTAAAGGTGAGTACGTACATAGATAAAGAAAATTATAAAGGCAAAGGAAAAATTAAAAACAAAAACAAAAACAAAGATGTGTAAAGATGAAGTTAAAAACGAGGACCAAGGTAAATTTAAACACTTTACTTATATATATAAGGGCAAAGGTGAAGAGGAATATGTTGATGAAGAAAATGATAAACATAAAAGTAAAAACAAAGATGAGGATGAGGTTACCGATAAAAGTAAAGATAAAGATAGGGGAAGAAAGATTAAAATAAATGTAATTAAAGAGAAAAGGATATAGAGAGAGACACAGAGACTCAATCTGGGAATTTAGACATTTTGGGGATTTTAGACATTTTCGAGATTCTCGAGACTTGTCGATTAAATAATCGATATTTGTATCGGTTTTGTTATCTGTATTTATCGATTTTGTTATCGCTCTTTACCGATTTTGTTATCGATATTTATAGATTTTGTTATCGATATTTATCGATTTTGTTACCGTTATTTATCGACATGGTTAGCGATATTTATCGATTTTGTTATCGATATTTATCGATTTTGTTATCGATATTTATCGATTTTGTTATCGATATTTATCGATTTTTTTATCGATATTTATCGATTTTGCAACCGATTATTACCGATTTTGTTATCGATATTTATCGATTTTGTTATCGATATAAATCGATTTTGTTATCGATATTTATCGATTTCGTTATCGATATTTATCGTTTTTGTTATCGATATTTATCGATTTTGTTATCGATATTTTTATTGATTTTCTAATCGATTTAGCTACCAATGGCATTATCGATGTTGCTATTGAAATTTTTATCGAATTTGTGTTCGATTTTGTTATCGATATTTTGATGGACGTTATGTCGATAGAGTATTAAGATAAAAATGAAGATAATGGAAAAACAGAATAACATGTTATTAAAACGAACAGTGGTAGAGGTCTACCACTATCTACATTGATAGAAAAAAAGCAAAAAAATATAACCTTAAGCAAAAGCAGATGTGTGTATGTATAGATAGATAAGTAACGTAAGTTTCACTTCTACAGTGTGGCCCAGGCGCACTTACTTTTTTTTTTACTTTTTAGTTTTATATGCTTTAAAAGCGTATTTTTTAGTTTTTTTAAACTATATTTATTTTTAATTTTTTAGTTCGATTTATTGTTAAAAATAAATTTTTTTCTAAATGCTCGAGTGCTCAAGCCGGAAAGTAAGTAGACGGTACGCATGCGCAGACAGCGTGGTTGTCTTACTTGCTCTCACACAGAGGCTGTGTGAGGAAATTATTTAATCCTACGATCCTAATCAGGATAATGAGATAAATTTATGAAATTATATTATCGCTGATTCTTCATAAGTGTACAAAGCTTGAATTAAATATGTCCGTTCAATGTGGGTCAAAATCGAGTCCAAAGGAGTCGGTTACAAACATACATACATACAAACATACAGGTGAAGCTAATAAAAGGGTGTTAAAAAGCCCTTTACTCAAAAAATGCAAAAAATTGCAACATGATTCTCAGCCCACAAACTCTAAATTGAACATTTTTATTGCCCACAAAGCTTGAAGACCGCCAAATGAATCCAATTTTTTATAGCTCTACTTCAAGTGGAATTTTATTACCCAAATTAGAGTTCATTTTGAAAATTAGTTTTATTTTATTTAGCAAGCTATATGCTAGTTTTTTTTTGTTAATCACACAAATATTCATTTCCATTCTCTTTTTTGAAGTATCTTTCTCACTCGAAGACTCATACCATTTCGAACTACAAGAATACTGACTACGAAAGAAATAAATTTTTAAACTTTTAGTAGAAATGTCAACTTTAAGAGCTGATACCTTAATGGGAAAACTCTTTAGGAAAATAATGAGTATGTTCTTTTTTACTCTGGAGAATTAGTTTAGTGAAGGGACAAAAAAAAATTGATTTATCAATACTCTAAAAAATTACTTTTGGCCAGCAAATAGTAACTGCCAGACCATAGTGCAGTGTTTCAATCTAGTCGTCAAAGTTCAAAAGGGGCATATTATATTAAAAAAAAAGTAATTTTAGTTTAGTTTTCCACCAATCGAGATGATTTTCACCGAGATAAGCTCGTTTTTCAATGTCTCCAGACTCTACATCCGAGCCTTTGCTTTCACTGGAGGAATATAAAATTATTTCGTGGTTGCTTATAAGCAGGGAACGGATTTTTAGGACCTAAAAACCTATAAAAAAGGCAAAATAAAATAACGAAATAGGCTGGAAAAGGCAAAATAAAATAGCGAAAAAGGCAGGAAAAGGCACAAGGTGTTGCAAAAAAGGCAAAACAAAATAGCGAAAAAGGCAGGAAAAGGCACTAGGTATTGCAAAAAAAGCAAAACAAGGCACTAAAAAAAGGCAGAAAATACGAAGAACAATCAAAAAATACATTTATTTTAGAAATGTTTATATTACAAGTAAAAAGAGAAGAACTATGAACTAGTTTCATTATATGAAAAATTTGTACTTTGAATCTTTGACTATTTTATCCTTTCGGGTTTCTAACTCGTAAACCTTTAATCTGTATAGTTGTAGTAACATTGAACCACAAGATGCATTTTGAAGTTTTCTGGCAGCATTTTCATTCGAGTTTCGCGAAGAAAAGCCTTGAATATACTAAATGTGTGCTCGACGTAAGTTGATACAAGCGGCGCCCAATTTAAATATGGAACGTTTGAAACGTTCATACTATCAGGAATAAGGGCATTTTCCTCGCCCTTTATAATTTTATCCACACCCCTTATTGTCTCCAAGCCTTCGTTAGCTGAGAAAACGGCTTTGAATTTTTCCAACACCAATTTGGCAAGAGGTCTCTGCGCTTCTATAAGCCACATGGGCATGTGTATATTTTTTAATCTTAAAAAAAAATTGTAAATGCTATAATCACTTTTTTAAAGGTAGAAAAGACAAAAAAAAGGCAAATATCTTAAAAAAGGCAAAAAAAGGCAACATCAAATGTGTATATATGGAATCAGGGAAAGCTAGATCGTGGACATTCTTAATCGAATATACTCTATCTCTTTAGCAGAAAAAAAGGCAATTTCCATAAAATCCGTTCCCTGCTTATAAGACTTTTAGCAGTACTTGTTGAAGGCCCATCAATTTGCTTGATATACTACGTAACCGTTTAGCGCCTGAAGCTAAAAACCGGTTATTGTCCGCACCCTGGTTAGACAGACTTAGAGCCATTTCAACACCATTAGAGTGGACTCTCTGCCCATGTACACATTCGCATTCGAAAAACATTCGTGCCATTCTATGCGAATGCGAATGTGTAAAATGATGCGAATCATTCGCATAACGAATGCGAATGCAAATATTCGCAACATCCCTGATCCGAAGAGTCATTTATGTCAAATAGAAAGGTATTTAAGTATGCTCGGAAGTGTGCCATTGCATGCCCAAAACTACTTCTCTTTATTTCAAACTTCTTTCGCCGCATAAGAGGATTTTTGTTCTTGTAAGTAATTGTAAAAGGTTGAATGAGTTAATTTTGTGCACAGTTCATGCAGATCCGAGAGTTACGAATTTTTAACACACGAACTTTCTGAAATTTCTCAATTTGCGAGCCTTTTCGAAATATATCACGGACCGACCGAACGGTAATTATTTTTAAAATAAAATTAAAGTCATAACTTTTAAAGTCAAAATTACATTTTTATTTTTCTGATAAAATTTAACCGTTACTTTATGATTTCTTTTCTAACCAGAATAATCGTTATTTTAAGATTTTTTAGATCATAAAAGATTTGTATCGGTCATAAAATTGCAGTCTCCACTATAACGCATAAAAATTATGAAAAAATAAATAAAAATGCAAATCGCTTATTTTTCACCATAACTGATATGCCGGACAAAATCGCCATTATTCGTTTGCACATGTATGGCATATTGGCCCGTATGCATGTAACCTAAGCAAACGTTTTTTCTTAAAGTTTCACAACTTTTACTCGATTTGTTCAAATAAATTTAAGTGAAAGGTATGAAATTTTAATCTGATAAATTTTACATATGTATTATTGAAGATTATTCATAGTCATCGTAAATGGATTCTTCATGCAATATTAAGCTCCAAAGACTGCCATTTGTTTAAGTAAGAGCGCAGCAAATTTCAAATATTTCCCTAAGGATGATATAACACTGGTTGGCAAAACCTTGGCAACTATGAAGAAACTAATGTAGTTGTAAAGGGGAGAGTTATTAGGGACTTCTTGAGCTCAAAACGATTTTTTTTTTTTAATTTTTCTATGGTAAATTTAGATGCTGACATTACAACGAGCACCCTATTATATTTTTTGCTTAAAAATTACTGTTATTTTTATACCACGTTACTGATATCAAAAAGTCAACTCACTTCCATTTACGTCATTTCTCTTCCCAGTTATGTCAGTGAAAATTCTTAATTAGTTTTAAATGAAAGTCCTTTTTGCAATTTCCGGTGCACAACGGTAAGCAGTCCAATTTACGAATGCAATTTCGATATTTAAATGGACAAGTTAAATGGTTTATACAAATTATTATAGATCCACATACGTACTCAGGTACATTAGAGTGACACACACTCTATAAAAAAAAAAATCTGTTATTTTTTCGTATCATAAAATTTGGTATATTTGTTTGAGTTTGAGTCTAGTTATAATTTTTAATCGACTTGAAAAAACGGAGGAAGGTTATCAAATTTTCCGAATACTTTATTTTTATGTATGTGAGCGGATAGCTTTGATCCAAGTGAACCGTTTTCGATTATATTTTTTTTATCGAAAAGGTGGCACCTCAAGGTCGGTCCCACACTAATTTGCTTTAGTTCCGATCTCTGCGTCATTAAGAAATTACTTGTGCTCCAAAATTCTTATCTGAGTATTGAAGTTGGTTGTGTTTTTAACCAACTTCAAAAAAAGCGGGAAGTTATCAATTCGTCGGCATTTTTTTATGTATGTTACCGGATAATCTTGGACCAAGTGTACCGTTCTCAATAATTCTTTATTATTTATTATTATTATTATTAACGATACTCCTAAATTTGTATGTGAGTATTATTAAAGTCGGTTGTGTGTTTGCTTAAAAATTACTTTTTTTTTTAGAAACTACACTGAGAAAAGAGTTTTGTTACGTCAAATATATATGTTATCAAATCATGTGTTGAGAGAAATATATTTGGCAAACTTTTTTTTTAGTGTAAATAACAGTTTTAGTTGGACTCTACAAGTCATCCGCAACATTTTATATGCCTTAAGTCAGTAAAGGGTGATATCGTATTATTTCGAATCAGCTGGTATTAAGATTTTCAATAAACATTTTTAGGTAGGTGTACTTAAATTTGCTAAATTTCACAATTCCCTTGGGAAAGAGGTAATTTTTTTTCGAAAGGCATCCTAATATGCCGATATATGCATTGACATTTTTTATGATAAATTGAATACCAATGAGGCGTCAATACAATAAATATAATAAAAGACGTGCAAATCAATAAAATAAGCAAGTGAGCAACCAAGTACATTCATAACATACATGCATATGTACATATGTAGGTACATATACTGTATACTCTGTGTTTACGTATGTTTCCGATGCAAATATAAATGGTGAGTATGCCAATTTATGATTTATGTACCCATATGTACATATGTAGGTATAAATGTATGTATGTATTTGCGTATTTATAGCACAAAATCTATCTTTGTAAGTGGAAATAATTTTTATCGCCTTTTGATTGGATGTCAGTAATGGACAGTTTGAAGTCTTTTCGCGGCGACTCGTCTGCCAGTGAATGCCAAATGGCGAGCATATTTCAATTTCTTCTTCTTTTTGCTGACAGATGAAGCATTTTCTGCACCGAAGTTTTTATTAGCATTACAGAGTTAGAAGGTACCAATTTAGTTACCCTCTTTAATGAACATTACTACTGCTTTTATAAGGATGTGGACGAGGAAAAATCGTTGCAATGCTCTGGATGCATAAAAACTTTCCAAAAAAAGATAACGGTTATTCCATTGATGGCTTGCGGCCGTGTGTTTTAAATCTCCTACCTTAATCACATCAAATACTTATTTTAGTTACGAGCAGCTCTTCTCAACCGATGAAACGCCGCGAGTGAACCACAAAGGTATGGATACGGGTAATATACATACATATATCCACAAACTTTCCTCATGATTGACTAAAAAGTGCAATCATTTGGAACGGGCAGTGACCTAACAGAGCCGTATCAAAAATGAAAGCTCTGGCTTAATGAGCAAAAGGAGTATCTTTGACGGCCTAGAGCGTGCTAAACCGCTTACCATGCGCTTTGCTTAACCAATGTTATAACCAGGGAACAGATTTTTAGGACCTAAAAACCTATAAGAAGGCAAAAAAAATAGGGAAATAGGCAGGAAAAGGCACTAGAAATAGCAAAAAAGGCAAAAGAAGGCACTAAAAAAAGACAATAACTTAAAAATAACACTGGTCTACAGGAAAAATGTTCAACGGACGCCAATACAAATCCAATTCCCATATGTGACCTGGTCTACGGAAAGGGGGCTTAGGTGTCAAAAAATCAATTTTCACTTTTTGGTTGATTCGGATGGAAGATGAGATGCTTTTTCACGTGGTGAAAAGCAGAAAATCCTAACTTGCTTAGAAGTGTACTAAAAATAATAATAATATTAATAATAATAATAATAATATTAATAATAATAATAATAATATTAATAATAATAATAATAAAACTATAATAATATTCCGACCAACAACAACACTTACTGGACCAACAACAACACTTACTGGACGTCCGGCGCGGAGAACAATTAACGAGATAATGAGAAACTGACGAAACGAGTTGCTTACTTTTAACAGCTTTTTCACAGAAAACTAGTTTTCGCACGTAAGCTCCCTTTTCGTAGACCAGGTCACATATAGAATTGCTCGCTGATTCCGAAAATCGAGTTAATTTTTTATTCTGTGGATACGTTTTCGAGAAATTTCCGGTGTACATGGCGTATGAGGAACATTATTTCCTGCTGATTTTACGTACAAAACATCTTTGCGCATTTTCATATGACCAGTTATTACTTCTTTATTTATCCATCGATTTTCTTCATTATCAACTTGATTTTTTTGTAACAAAACAGGCTTTAACGTAGCCTTGAATGTACCAAACGTGCGCTCGACGTGAATTGATACAAGTGGCGCCCAATTTAATATGGAACGTTTGAAACTTTTATATTATCAGGAATAAGGGCTTATTCACTTTTATAAAGGTATAATAGGCAAAAAAGGCAAATATCTTAAAAAGGCAATATCAAATGTGTATATATGGAATCAGGAAAAGCTAAATAGTGGACATTCTTAATCGAATATACTCTATCTCTTTAGCAGAAAAAAAGGCAATTTCCATAAAATCCGTTCCCTGGTTATAACTTTGGAGCTACTTGACGTTTGAGTCTGAAACTTTCACAAAAACTTCCTTAGATATTCATCTACAATATTGTATTAAACAAAAAAAAATAAAATTTAAACTTTTGCGTTAAAAAAAACACCTTACCTAACCAGCGTGACATAAATCCATATTTCAAACTTCGTACAAAAGTTATGAAAATTCAACAAACTTTAACATTAGCACCGAAACATTTTAAACTTTTTATTTAGAATTTTGGGTATGAAGTTTTATAGCTCCTTAAATTTTAGTAGGTTAAAGTGCAAATTTCAAGACGCTAGAAAATCGCGTTGATTTTTAATATTTTTTTTTTGCTGTTGGTGCTAGGCGTTTTCTCTCATAAAAACGAAATTGTCGAGAATATATTGCATGGAAGAAAATGCACAACACCG
>NW_023458562.1:47683748-47684933 GCF_013731165.1 Rhagoletis pomonella | reverse complement strand
GCAACTGTAGTTGATTTCGCCAGATAGACGCAAAATATTTCTTTTTAAAATCTCACCTTTGCTACAACATAGTTTTGTCTCGCGCTGCTCGAAGAGATTCTTTTCATAGCCAAAGATTTGTTTAATATGAGTACAGAAGTTGATATGGCATCTATGGGAATTGTTACCTCCTATTTTTCTTTATATAGAAATACATATTTACTTTTTAGGTACATCTATCTACTTTTAGGTAAAGTTTTCCGTAAATTAGGTACAATTTTATAATTCAATTTTCGATCCCTGATGGAATATCGGCTGTAAAAGAGGGCCAGAAACAAACAGCTGATTGCTCTTCGTTCAATAAACATATCTCCAAGACAAAATTAAACATATCTAGCAGGGTTGCATAGAGAATCTGACACAAATTGATTGCCAATTAATTATTAATTGGCAATTAATAATTTGAATTTTTGTATGATAAATTGGGTAACAATTAAGGCCTAAACTGGTGAAAAGGTTCTTAATTGCCAATAACGTGCCTGTTTGAACATAGGCCATTTTCACCAACTCTGGTTAACACTTATCGCCAGTTAAACACCTTTACCGACGGTACTGACTCCATTCATTTAGCATTGGGTCGGTAACGTCGGTAACAATGGTTAACTGGGGATAAGTGTTAACCAGAAATGGTGAAAACGGCCCTTAGACCTTAACAGAAACAAGTGCTGTGCAATTTAAATAACCTAAAACTAAGAAAACGTGTCTTTAATTTTTGAAGTAATTATTCGAACTCAAATTAAATGCTTACAAATTAAATGCATACATAAATATGTACTTATGCACATAACTATACATATCTATGTAAGGTCAGTTTGCTAGCACATCGGCACGCACTAATCGCATTCGTACAAAGTTTTTATTAGGCCTATTGATTTTTATGATGGTTGTAAAAAGTTTGTGTTATTAAAACGCAATTTTTTGGTATTTAATTAAGCATTAATTTGCAGTCAAGTCTTATCGGTACAGGTATTGCAACATAATAACAAAATTATGTAATTCAGATAGTGTCGGGGCAAAAGGCAGTAGCTACTGGCAGGCGTGCTTTGAGTAGAATTTTGTCAAACGAATCGAAGCTAGAGTTACGAAAACTTACGCTTGTTTTAAAGAACGTACACCAATATTTATCAACTTGTTTATTCAAGAAAA
>NW_023458562.1:47681180-47683648 GCF_013731165.1 Rhagoletis pomonella | reverse complement strand
TAAAAAGAAATATTTTGCGTCTATCTGGCGAAATCAACTACAGTTGCATTACTTTGACCACCCTTCTGTATCATTTGTATGCCTCTTCACAAGGAATGTCAATAAAAATAAGAAGTGATTTCCTGAGAAGCTATTTGGCTACGTTCCAAATGTACCTAAAATTGTGTGTTTGTACCGAATGTACTTTCAAACTAAATAAAGGTACGATTGTAAAAACTTTTCCATCACTGCAGGTAATCCAGCAGCTGATTTCGTATCGCTAATAATTATTGCCTCAGCTAATTGGCCTGGTTTGAACATAGTCTTATCTAACAACCACTTAAACAAGCCATAAAATATTTTCGTTTTTATTGAAATTCTACAACCTTTCCCGAACCATAGCAGATTAAAAAGTACAAGTAATTAAGAACTTTCTAAACAATAAACATGTTGATTTTTTATCGATTTTTAATTATGTATGGGTGTAATGCGAACGCCCTAATAAAAAATACGTTTCTAAATGTTGAGCACTACTACTTAAAAACTATTGATAAACCAAATTCGTAGCACATAACAAAACATATATGCCTACTTGAAAAAATATGTACATACATCAATTGAATCCCACCAAAGCCAACTGGAGATATCGTGTTAAGCAAAACCCATCTCCACCAGGTCTTTACTTCGCTATCGCCAGCACGTAGCATTTGCACCTTACTGTTCATTTTTATTGGAACTGACGGGTTCGAAAGCCTGGGGCATAGCTATTTACTACTGATGTTTTTGGATAAGTGAATACTCCTCTACCAATCTTGAGTCATGCTCTTCGTTTCTTAATAATCTACATATGAGCCATGTTGCCAATGATGCATGTTGCTATTGGGCTTCGACAACATGTTGTGTAAAATACTCTGCGGAAAAGTGATAAAGAGGGGTGAACGTATGTTTTTCAAATTTTTATTTGAGTGTAACGATTTTTTTATGACTTTATATTTGCACAGTTGCGGATGTTTAATTTTTAACACTGAATTAACGCATTGTGATGGTGATAAAAAATTAATAGTTATCTGTAGTTTTTAGCACTGCACGAGTAGCCTTTTATTACATATAGATACATATATATGCTGTATATACCCTTGTGGCCAGCTGATTAAGTCAAGTGACATTTTGACTAGTTTTGGATATTTTTCTTTTGTTTATTTAATGTTTCAGTTTTTGTTTTTTTATATAAGTCTAGAACTGTACCTAACCAGCGCCACATAAATCCTCATTTCAAACTTCGTACAAAAATTATGAAAATTCAACAAACTTTAACATTTTCACACGAAAATTTTAAACTTTTTATTCAGATTTTTTTTTAATTTTAGGTATTCAGTTTTGTAGCTCATTAAATTTTAATACGTTAAAGTGCAATTTTCAAGTCGCTGTAAAACCGGGTTGATTTTTATACCCGAGCGCACTTGTGCACAAGGGTATATTAATTTTGTTCACATAACGGTTGTTTGTAACAGCCAAAACGAATCGAGATAGATATAGACAAATGTACACGATAACTCGAGCAAAAATTGAGATATCTCAACGAAATTTGGTATGTAGGTTTCCCTTAATCCAAGGTAGGTTGGTATTGAAAATGGGCGAAATCGGACTTTAACCACGCCCACTTCCCATATAACGGTAATTTCCAGAAATACGAAAACTGCGATATTTTAGTAACTACTGAAGATAATTCACTCAAAATTGATATTTACAATAATTTTTAGACGAAAAATAAGAATATTATAAATTTTTGGAAAATGGGCGTAGCCACGCCCACTTATGGTTACATGTGTATATCTTGGTAACCGCTGCACCAATTTCTTCCAAACTTGGCACAGTTGTTGGCCTTGGTACAGCATAAAAAACCGCCGAAACTTTTTAAAATCGGACAATAACCACGCCCACATCCCATACAACGGTAATTTAGAGAAATACAAAATCTTCGATAAATCATTAAATATTGAAGCTAATTTATTCAAAATTGATGCTTGCAACAATTCTTTACCAAGAAATACGTTTATGGTAAAATTTTGGAAAATGGGCGTGGCACCGCCCACTTATGATCACATATAAGTATATCGGTAACCGTTCTACCAATTTGTACCAAACTCGGTATGGTTATTGTACTTGCCACGTGTAAGCAAAACGTTGAAAATTATTGAAATCGGCCAAAATAACGGCCGATTCTCATATAACGGTAAATTTAAGAAATGCTTGAAACTTCAATATTTCGAAATTGAAGGACGCTAATTTACTCAAAATTGATACACCTCGGCTTACCATCTAGCGGAAGGTTTCGGAAGGGTGAAAAAACATATATTTAATACTTGCGCCGGGTATTTAATGTTCGGCTCCGCCCGAACTTAGACTTTCTTACTTGTTAATATTGTTTTTTTTTTTTGCTGACGGTGTTGTGCATTTTCTTCCATGCAATATATTCTCGACAATTTCGT